>NW_006771479.1:98834-131907 GCF_000442215.2 Lipotes vexillifer | reverse complement strand
CATTCCTGCCTTCCTAACTGGATGATTTCATCGTATTGTGGCGGTACCTATAAACAAGTATCCTCAAAGGCAAGCATTATATCAACTCAGATAATTTTTTAAATGTTTCCATGTTGGCTTTTATTACTGTAGGATAGTGTCTGTATTTGACTGCCTTTTAGAGTCAATATTTAAGATTAATGACAGTTGTATTAGAGAAGCCAGCTCTTTTTCTAATTGTTGTGTTGGCCTGAAAATGGATAAGTAAATGGATAAATAGAAACAGCTCCATAAAATTTCAACATTGCTGTACATAAAACTAATTTACTATTTTATTTTTAAAAATATATTTGAGACTATCAAAAGGCAAAATTTTCACCTTTTCCTAACAACAGAATTTCAAATCTTTATCAAAGATGACTGCTATGCAGAAAACTGGAAAATCAGAAGCAGCAGACTTTAGGCATAGACAGAAAAAGAATAAGGCAAGCTTAGGCTTTAAGGTAAGAAAATGTTTTAAAATACATTCAAATGAAAGAACAAAATGTGTCTCTTTTGTGAAATCCCTTATCTTTCTTTCCATTCCGTAGACATGATGCAAAAAATGAGTAAATTAACCTGCAATAGTAAGAGTACTTCTTACATCCTTAACCTTCTATAAAGGGTATGTTTTATTAGAAATGCAATGAATAGTCAGTGTTTTAGCCATTTTAGACTTTGGGGGTGCTCCCCAGCTGTATAATGCTCACTGAGAGCCTATGTGTGGACTGCGGGGCTGGGAGAAGCCTGGACGGAGGGGCTGTGCTGAGCGCTTTCACATAGTTCCCATTACTAAGGAAACCACTCGTTTTGTCTGAACATGCTCTGAATAGATGTCTCATTTGAAGTCTAGTGCTCAAACCATGAGGATTGAATTATGGAGCTGAGAAAGAAATGAGGGGAACAAAAACTGTTTGAAAATGCCACCAAGCATTCACAAAGCGTCGTACTGTAATAACATTCCACGAGACAGAAGGTGCATTTATTTTTACCGCATTCCAAGTTATTTTGGTGTTATAAAAGCAAATTCCTTTGCCTGCCCACGTAATCAAAATAAGCAAAGCAGATGTTCTTCTGACCTATTCTTAATTCTTGCTCTTGTTAGGGTCTCACTCAGACGTGTGACATACAGCATAGGAAGGACAAAATATGGATTCTTATATTAATCTAGATTTGCTCCGTTGTGCTTTGTAACTAAATGTATAGTGCTATCTCTGTGCCAATAAACAAATGCATGTTCAAAGTCAGACCTCAGAATTTGCAGCCTCCAAATTGTCACTGTTAAATTCAGAATGGCTACTGCAAAGTGGCGCTTGTTGTTCTTTACTGAGCCTCCAGTTCAGATTCTGAGTGACAAAACCCTGCTTCTAGAAGCCTCCTGCCCCCTTCTCTAGCTTCTGACAACCCACAGCAAAGAAAGTAGCTCCTGCTGGACAATCAGATGATCTTTCTTTCTTCCTCACCCTGGAAAGTAGGGTTTATGGGACTTCGATTACAATATAATCTTTATCATCCCATTCCCCATTCTTTGATAAGGGCTATTGACATTTTCTTAAATGTACGTAAAGCGCTGTACAGACACTCTAAGCAGAGGTTGCCACCTCTAAACCCATAAAGAAAGTCAGGAGCCAACACTGCAAGGAATGAAGGCATTGTTATCTTCATTTTGAGCTACTTTAATCCTTTCAGGAAACAAGAGGTATATCAATACATCAACTAATCCACAAATGCAGAAATTAATACACATTTATAGATTCCTTGCCATTTTACTGTTTTGCTGATGTTCGTAGCAGTAAGATAACTTGTCTGAACAAGAGTCAGTGGATGAATGAGGTATTGGACTTGTAGCCTCGCACTTTAGCTCTGCATTGTGGACAGAGGATACTGAGTACTCTCCTCGGAATACCAGTGTTACAAAGAGCTCCTGTCAAGTCTAAGACCTAGAAACAAGCATAGAAAGCGAGTACAGGTTTATTTCCTTAATATTCATACAAAGCCAACAGCATTGTCAGGTCTTATTTTTATAGAACTTTTCCTTTTTCACCAGTCAGGCATGTTTAATAAACATGTATTTCAAGTAGATGTCTTTTACAGATTTCCTGCCTGATCAAGTTTAAGAAATACCAACAAATGTTTTCTAGAATTCAATTGCATACCAACACCACTTAAATGGTCCTAGATTTGAAAGAAAGCTTATTCTTATGAAAGTACGTAAGTACTTACCCTATCAGTAACCTCCTCACTAGTTCAGATTACGAGCCTTCAATTCATTTTGAGACGAACAGCCTGAAGCTTGCCAGCTGTTTCCAGTCTGAGATGCCTATGGAGTATTTACTCAGAGTGTATGTTTAGCACTTTAGCTATTGTGGCTGCTGACGAGAGAATTCTAATACTTAGACTTATTATGAAGTTCATTTTCAAAATGAATATACATTTGGTTCCTTATAGTTTATCCCCTCAAGGTTTGGCAGAGATCAGGATGTATGCATCTTCCTGTTCTTAGTACTCAGCATGAGGCCTGACATAAAGCAAGCGTTCAGCAGAGGAGATTGAACTGAATTATTTGATATGAGAAAAATACAGCAAACTCAGCATTTTTAATGACTCTTAGCCTGGCGTAACTGAGTGTGAAATGATGGAAACATCAAATGTTTAACCTGATTTAACATTTAGCTAATAAACTCTAATTTTTCCATGGCCCTTCAATCACCTATAGCCCTTTTTGAAATATTTTCTGTGTGTATATAAAAGTGATAAAATTTCACTGAAAGTATTGAACCAAATCTGTCATACAGCCTTTGCTTTGTTTCAAGCGTGCATGGTTATATTTGTATTTCATTGTCTTAATGGGAGAGTTCTCAAAACGTCTCCAGTTACCGCAAATCATCAGATATTCATTATAATTCTGTTTCTGCCCACAGCCATATATTTGCAGTCTGTTGTAACGATCATACATTTCCATTAACACCAAGAATTATTTTATTTGGAGAAGAAAGTCCTGTTTAGAAGACTTAAATTTGTTAGTAGACCAAAGAGATTTTAATTTGAACAGGAATGGAGAATTTACAGTTATTATTAAAACTACTAGTACATATCTATGATTTGGTAAAGTTAGAAGCTCATTTAGTAATTTTTTAGAGAAGTTATAGTCTTTACTATGCATCTTCAAACATACATACAATTTGAATCTTGAAGTATCTCATATATGATTTAGGACATTGTGTTAACACCCAAGTCAAAACTTAACTTCCCAGGACAGATAACATTGTGAGGGTGATTAAAATATAGTGAATTTAAATATAAGTAAACACCCATCCATGCAGTATTGTACTTAGAAAGAGTGAGTCTAGAAAAAATTAATGCCATTTTTAACTCAATGAGACTTGTATTGATTCTTTATTCCTTTTACATTGTTTAACTAAATATATGTCTGTTTAAGATTGTTTATTAACAAAATAGCTCAGGTATATTTTAGAAAATTTGGAAAATTTAGAAAGGATCAAGAAGGGAGAAAAAACCTTTGCCAACAAAGGAGGTGTATACTGTGGTATGCTTTTATTTATTTATTTATTTTTGCAGTACGCGGGCCTCTCACTGTTGAGGCCTCTCCCGTTGTGGAGCACAGGCTCCGGACGCGCAGGCTCAGCAGCCATGGCTCACGGGCCCAGCCGCTCCGCGGCGCGACCATGGCTCACGGGCCCAGCCGCTCCGCGGCATGTGGGATCTTCCCGGACCGGGGCATGAACCCGTGTCCCCTGCATCGGCAGGTGGACTCTCAACCACTGCGCCACCAGGGAAGCCCTGGTATGCTTTTTTGTTATTACATATCAGAAAATATTCCATTTTAAAAAGTTATATCATAAAAATAAGAGAATCTTTATTATTTCAAGTGCATATATTAATACCATATAGGTGGCCCATTCCCCAAATACAGGATATTTGTTAAATTTATTTTCATTGTTTTATGTTGTAAATAATGCTATGGTAAACATCATAGGATAGGATTACCATTAGAGACTTTTAGACCAAAGGATTTGGGCATTTTAAGACTCCTGATATGTATTAGAGCTAACTTTCCTGAAACCACACACAGCAATGTGTAAAACTTCTTCCTGCCATGCCCATGCCAGCATTCATTCATTCATCCATTCATTCATTTATTTAAGAAATATATTTGAATACCAAGGTATTGTTCTAGGTGCTGGGAATATAAAGGTGAAAAACAAAGTCACTGATTTTAGAAATTTTACTTGTTGGGGAGATTTAGGAGATGGATGATAAATAGGCAGTGATAAACATGCAAGTATGTAATAAGTTGATTCCAGAGATTAGTATGAATTTTTTTTAAGTTAAAACAATAATAGCGTGGTGAATAACAAAGAGTCTAACATGCAGTATTAAAGTGGTTCCTCCTGAGAAGGTGCCATTTGAGCTCAGACATCAATGTTGAAAGGAGAGTCAGTTAGGCCGTGGTGTTCCAGGCAGAAGAACAGAGCATGCAAAGGTCCTAAGACAAGAATGAGGTTAACGTGTCCTAGGGATAGAAAAAGGCCAGTGAGCCTAAGTGTAATAAACAAAGAGGAAATGGTAGGACATGAGACCCAAATGGTGCCCTGAGCTGAGATCATCTATGATCTTACAAACCATGTGAAGGAGTTGGATTTTCACTGTAATGTGCGGCCATTAAATGGTTTTATTAAGGGAGAGATATTATTGGATATATCAGTTTTATTCACTGTTTCAAAAATCACAAGGGTGCTGCATTCACAGTTAGTACGCGGGCCTCTCACTGTTGAGGCCTCTCCCGTTGTGGAGCACAGGCTCCGGACGCGCAGGCTCAGCAGCCATGGCTCACGGGCCCAGCCGCTCCGCGGCGCGACCATGGCTCACGGGCCCAGCCGCTCCGCGGCATGTGGGATCTTCCCGGACCGGGGCATGAACCCGTGTCCCCTGCATCGGCAGGTGGACTCTCAACCACTGCGCCACCAGGGAAGCCCTGGTATGCTTTTTTGTTATTACATATCAGAAAATATTCCATTTTAAAAAGTTATATCATAAAAATAAGAGAATCTTTATTATTTCAAGTGCATATATTAATACCATATAGGTGGCCCATTCCCCAAATACAGGATATTTGTTAAATTTATTTTCATTGTTTTATGTTGTAAATAATGCTATGGTAAACATCATAGGATAGGATTACCATTAGAGACTTTTAGACCAAAGGATTTGGGCATTTTAAGACTCCTGATATGTATTAGAGCTAACTTTCCTGAAACCACACACAGCAATGTGTAAAACTTCTTCCTGCCATGCCCATGCCAGCATTCATTCATTCATCCATTCATTCATTTATTTAAGAAATATATTTGAATACCAAGGTATTGTTCTAGGTGCTGGGAATATAAAGGTGAAAAACAAAGTCACTGATTTTAGAAATTTTACTTGTTGGGGAGATTTAGGAGATGGATGATAAATAGGCAGTGATAAACATGCAAGTATGTAATAAGTTGATTCCAGAGATTAGTATGAATTTTTTTTAAGTTAAAACAATAATAGCGTGGTGAATAACAAAGAGTCTAACATGCAGTATTAAAGTGGTTCCTCCTGAGAAGGTGCCATTTGAGCTCAGACATCAATGTTGAAAGGAGAGTCAGTTAGGCCGTGGTGTTCCAGGCAGAAGAACAGAGCATGCAAAGGTCCTAAGACAAGAATGAGGTTAACGTGTCCTAGGGATAGAAAAAGGCCAGTGAGCCTAAGTGTAATAAACAAAGAGGAAATGGTAGGACATGAGACCCAAATGGTGCCCTGAGCTGAGATCATCTATGATCTTACAAACCATGTGAAGGAGTTGGATTTTCACTGTAATGTGCGGCCATTAAATGGTTTTATTAAGGGAGAGATATTATTGGATATATCAGTTTTATTCACTGTTTCAAAAATCACAAGGGTGCTGCATTCACAGTTAGTGAGAGGAAGATAGGAGTTAAGGGGAGAAACAGAAGCTAATGGCTAGACTTCCACGGGAGCTGAATAGATGGTGAGAGATGGTAGGATTCTAGAGATACTTTAAATTTAGACATAAAAGGACTGCTAACTGATTGTATGTAAAGGATATAGAAACAGATGATTTAAGCATGACTCCTACATTGTGGTACAACTGTCTTGGTGGATGGATGGTGATGATATTAAGGGAAATGTGGGATTCTGCAGGAAGAATGAGTTGCCCCACCCCCAGAGTTCTGTTTGTCCTATATAATGGAGGCATAATGTTGCAAAATGCTTTCGTATTTTGCTCAATTGCATAAAGCAAAAACCAAAAAAATGTTACCCTCATCGGTTCTATTCATTCACTTCCCTGAAGGGAGATAAATATATAATTATGCAATGATCAGAAGAAACAATTAGTACAAAGGCCCTAAGGTGTGGATTTCTAGACCAAATATGGCAAGCTAGGCTTTCATCTTGAGATAAGATTTCCCTGATTCCGTCTGAGCTCAAGTGTCTCAGCTCACATAATTTTTCCCAAGTTGGGAAGAGACTATCTGCTGTTTGGTAAATCAGAAGGAAGAAAAATAAGATGTCATGGAAGGAAAAGAAAAGCTTTTTATTTGGTCTAGTCTGAGGATTTATAAGAAGAAAAGAGGGGAGAGAGATGACAGGTGGTTGGAGACGTGTCTTCCAAAGTGCCTTCTTGGAGATGGGTGAATGAATTAAGTAAGTAAAATCATTGCTTATGTCTCTGGTAACGTATCACCTCTTTGCTCTCCCATCTCTCTTACACCATGCCACAACAATTTCACCACACCACACAGTCAGCCAAAAGAATTAGCTTTCCTGAACCACAGGAGCTGGGTTGAGTGACAGTGGTCTAATGGCTAGAGTCCCTACAGCAGAGGCTGGGTTGGTGCCTCAGCTGCACCCTGAATGAAGGACAAGTCAGTCATTCCAGAGTTTGCCACTAGTGGGAGCTGGGGTGAGGATGATCGGGCTACTCAGAGCTGCCAGGCTCTGAGCAAACAGATGGAAACAAACAAACAAAAAAACAAACACAAAAATGCCAAGCCCAGGGCTTCCCTGGTGGCGCAGTGGTTGAGAGTCCACCTGCCGATGCAGGGGACACGGGGTCATGCCCCAGTCCGGGAAGATCCCACATGCCGTGGAGCAGCTGGGCCCGTGAGCCATGGGCGCTGAGCTTGCGCATCCGGCAACGGGAGAGGGCACGACAGTGAGAGGCCCACATATCGCCAAAAAAAAAAAAAAAAAAAGAAATAGTATGGGGCTTCCCTGGTGGCGCAGTGGTTGAGAGTCCCCCTGCCGATGCAGGGGACACGGGGTCATGCCCCAGTCCGGGAAGATCCCACATGCCGTGGAGCAGCTGGGCCCGTGAGCCATGGGCGCTGAGCTTGCGCATCCGGCAACGGGAGAGGGCACGACAGTGAGAGGCCCACATATCGCCAAAAAAAAAAAAAAAAAAAGAAATAGTATGGGGCTTCCCTGGTGGCGCAGTGGTTGAGAGTCCCCCTGCCGATGCAGGGGACACGGGGTCATGCCCCAGTCCGGGAAGATCCCACATGCCGTGGAGCAGCTGGGCCCGTGAGCCATGGGCGCTGAGCTTGCGCATCCGGCAACGGGAGAGGGCACGACAGTGAGAGGCCCACATATCGCCAAAAAAAAAAAAAAAAAAAGAAATAGTATGGGGCTTCCCTGGTGGCGCAGTGGTTGAGAGTCCCCCTGCCGATGCAGGGGACACGGGGTCATGCCCCAGTCCGGGAAGATCCCACATGCCGTGGAGCAGCTGGGCCCGTGAGCCATGGGCGCTGAGCTTGCGCATCCGGCAACGGGAGAGGGCACGACAGTGAGAGGCCCACATATCGCCAAAAAAAAAAAAAAAAAAAGAAATAGTATGGGGCTTCCCTGGTGGCGCAGTGGTTGAGAGTCCCCCTGCCGATGCAGGGGACACGGGGTCATGCCCCAGTCCGGGAAGATCCCACATGCCGTGGAGCAGCTGGGCCCGTGAGCCATGGGCGCTGAGCTTGCGCATCCGGCAACGGGAGAGGGCACGACAGTGAGAGGCCCACATATCGCCAAAAAAAAAAAAAAAAAAAGAAATAGTATGGGGCTTCCCTGGTGGCGCAGTGGTTGAGAGTCCCCCTGCCGATGCAGGGGACACGGGGTCATGCCCCAGTCCGGGAAGATCCCACATGCCGTGGAGCAGCTGGGCCCGTGAGCCATGGGCGCTGAGCTTGCGCATCCGGCAACGGGAGAGGGCACGACAGTGAGAGGCCCACATATCGCCAAAAAAAAAAAAAAAAAAAGAAATAGTATGGGGCTTCCCTGGTGGCGCAGTGGTTGAGAGTCCCCCTGCCGATGCAGGGGACACGGGGTCATGCCCCAGTCCGGGAAGATCCCACATGCCGTGGAGCAGCTGGGCCCGTGAGCCATGGGCGCTGAGCTTGCGCATCCGGCAACGGGAGAGGGCACGACAGTGAGAGGCCCACATATCGCCAAAAAAAAAAAAAAAAAAAGAAATAGTATGGGGCTTCCCTGGTGGCGCAGTGGTTGAGAGTCCCCCTGCCGATGCAGGGGACACGGGGTCATGCCCCAGTCCGGGAAGATCCCACATGCCGTGGAGCAGCTGGGCCCGTGAGCCATGGGCGCTGAGCTTGCGCATCCGGCAACGGGAGAGGGCACGACAGTGAGAGGCCCACATATCGCCAAAAAAAAAAAAAAAAAAAGAAATAGTATGGGGCTTCCCTGGTGGCGCAGTGGTTGAGAGTCCCCCTGCCGATGCAGGGGACACGGGGTCATGCCCCAGTCCGGGAAGATCCCACATGCCGTGGAGCAGCTGGGCCCGTGAGCCATGGGCGCTGAGCTTGCGCATCCGGCAACGGGAGAGGGCACGACAGTGAGAGGCCCACATATCGCCAAAAAAAAAAAAAAAAAAAGAAATAGTATGGGGCTTCCCTGGTGGCGCAGTGGTTGAGAGTCCCCCTGCCGATGCAGGGGACACGGGGTCATGCCCCAGTCCGGGAAGATCCCACATGCCGTGGAGCAGCTGGGCCCGTGAGCCATGGGCGCTGAGCTTGCGCATCCGGCAACGGGAGAGGGCACGACAGTGAGAGGCCCACATATCGCCAAAAAAAAAAAAAAAAAAAGAAATAGTATGGGGCTTCCCTGGTGGCGCAGTGGTTGAGAGTCCCCCTGCCGATGCAGGGGACACGGGGTCATGCCCCAGTCCGGGAAGATCCCACATGCCGTGGAGCAGCTGGGCCCGTGAGCCATGGGCGCTGAGCTTGCGCATCCGGCAACGGGAGAGGGCACGACAGTGAGAGGCCCACATATCGCCAAAAAAAAAAAAAAAAAAAGAAATAGTATGGGGCTTCCCTGGTGGCGCAGTGGTTGAGAGTCCCCCTGCCGATGCAGGGGACACGGGGTCATGCCCCAGTCCGGGAAGATCCCACATGCCGTGGAGCAGCTGGGCCCGTGAGCCATGGGCGCTGAGCTTGCGCATCCGGCAACGGGAGAGGGCACGACAGTGAGAGGCCCACATATCGCCAAAAAAAAAAAAAAAAAAAGAAATAGTATGGGGCTTCCCTGGGGGCGCAGGGGTTGAGAGTCCACCTGCCGATGCAGGGGACGGGGTCGTGCCCCGGGCCAGGAAGATCCCACTTGCCGCGGAGCGGCTGGGTCCGTGAGCCACGGCCGCTGAGCCTGCGGCCGGAGCCTGTGCTCCGCAACGGGAGAGGCCACAACAGTGAGAGGGCCGCGCACCGCATAAAAAAGAAAACAAAAAAAAGAGATAGTATGGCTATGAACATAGTCTCTGATCTGTGTAACCATATAGGCTTGAATGAAATTAAACTTATTTCAGAAACACAATTTTTTAAAATTTAGTTCTTAAGTAAAAAATTCCAAACTTACAGAAAAGCTGCAAGGATAGTACAATGAATTCCCAAATACCCACAACAGTTGAAAGCATTTTGGCTTGCTCCCTCTCTATATATATGTACACACACAGCACACACACACACACACACACATACACATACACGCACACACACACACACATATTGTTGTCATTTTTATTGCTATCATTATTGCTGACCAACATGATTGTAAATTGTAGATATGATGACCCTTTAGCACTAAGTCCTTTCTCAGAAGCGTTTCTCTTATATAATCATAGTACAACTATCAGATTCAGGATTTTTGACAACAGCACTGTGCTATTATCTAATGTATAGTCCATATTCAAGTTTTATTAATTGTTCTAATAGTGTTCGTGTTAGCCATTTCTCTGTCCTAACTAAGAATCCAATTGAGCATCACACATTGCCTTTAGTTGTCAGGTGTCTTTCTACTGTTTTTCATGACAGTGACATGTTTTGAATGTTGTATCATTTCCCTTATTTTCGGTTTTTCTGTTTCCTCATGATTGGATTGAGGTTTTGCATTTTGAGAGTAATACAACTTTAGTACCTTATATCAGGAGGCACACAATGTCAGTTTGCCTCAGTTTTAGTGATGTCAAGATTGATCCCTTAGCAAAGGTAGTATCTGCCATGTTTATCCACCGTAGCATTAACTTTTTTTCGTATTAAATAATATGTTTTGTCTAAATATTCTATTCCTTATAAACTCTTATGCAGTAGGTCTAGCATTCATTGACAATTCTTGCTTGAATCAAGTACTATTATGATGTTGCACAGTGGTCATTTCTATCGTTCCTTTTACAGTTGTCCTTCAGTATCCATGAGAGACTGGTCCCAGTCCCCCACCCCACAAATACCAAAGTCCGTGGATGCTCAAGTCTTTTATATAAGATGGCATAGCACTGTTGGCCCTCAAGCTGCTGGAGGTTCCATAATCCAGGGATTCAACCAACCATGGATTCTAAATGTGGAACCCGTGGATACAGAGGGCCAACAGTATATTTATTAGTTGGCCCTTAGCTCTTATAAGGAATAGTTTTCTCTTCTCCCTTTTTGTTTAGTACCAGTAAGGACTAGTAGATTCATCTTCCCCACAGTGAGTCATAACCAACATTATTCATTGTGATTCTCACATTGTCCCAGGTTTGGCAGTGGGCAATATTTCCTTTTAAAATTCTTTCACTCATTTGTAATGACCCCATCATTTTTTATGGGTACTTATCATCAACAAAGTCTTGGGAAGTCTGCTATAAACTTAAAAAAATGAAGTGAAATTCATATAACATAAAATTAACCATTTTGTAGTGTCTAGTGTAAGCGGAATTTAATGCCTTCACGGTGTTGTGCAACTACCACCTACATCAAGTTCCAAAACATTTTCACTATTCCAAAAGAAAACCCTAAACCCATTAAGTAATCACTCCTTGTTCTTCCCTTTGCTCTAGCTCTTGACAACCACCGATCTGCTTTCTATCTCTATGAATTTACCTACTCTGCATATTTCATATAAATGGAATCATACAGTATATGACCTTTTGTGTCTGGGTTCTTTCACTTAGCATAATTTTTTTTTTTTTTTTTTTGGTGGTACGCGGGCCTCTCACTGTTGTGGCCTCTCCCGTTGCGGAGCACAGGCTCCAGACGCGCAGGCTCAGTGGCCATGGCTCACGGGCCCAGCCGTTCCGCGGCATGTGGGATCTTCTCAGACCGGGGCACAAACCCACATCCCCTGCATCGGCAGGTGGACTCTCAACCACTGCGCCACCCGGGAAGACCTAGCATAATTTTTTATAGGCTCATCCACATTGTAGCATGTATCAGTACTTCATTCCATTTTATGGCTGAATAATATTCCATTGTATGCATATCTATATTTTTTTATTCATTCTTCACTTATGGGCATTTGAATTGTTTCTACCTTTTGGCTGTTGTGAATCGTGCTGCTATGAACATTCGTGTACAAGTATTTGTTTGAGCACCTATTTTCAGTTTTGGAGGGTATATACCTAGGAGTGGAATTGCTGGGTTACATGGTGATTCTATGTTTAATTTTTTAAGGAACCATCAAACTGTTTTCCACAGTGGCTGTACTAGTTTACATTCCCACTAGCTGTACGTAAGGGTTACAGTTTCTCTACATCCTTGCAAACACTTGTTATTTTCATTTTTTCGATTCTCAACATTCTAGTGGGTATGAAGTAGAATCTTATAGTTTTGATTTGTATTTCTTTAATGCCCAGTCATTTTAAGCATCTTTTCATATGCTTTTTGGCCATTTGTATATCTTCTTTGAAGAAATGTCTATTGAAGTTCTTTGCCCATTTTGAAATGAGTTGTTTGGTTTTTTGTTGTTGAATTGTAAGAGTTCTTTATATGTTATAAACTTTTAGTAATACATAGCATCATTTACTTAAAAACTAAAAAAGTACAAATGTTTTTAAACTCATGATTTTTTCTGATCTGAGATTTAAGTTGTGGAACTTGAATTAACAATAGTGTCAAGAAAAATA
The DNA here is from genome assembly GCF_000442215.2 of Lipotes vexillifer. Taxonomy (NCBI): domain Eukaryota; kingdom Metazoa; phylum Chordata; class Mammalia; order Artiodactyla; family Lipotidae; genus Lipotes; species Lipotes vexillifer. Next base: position 119,444 of record NW_006771479.1, on the reverse strand, counting down.
TCAAATAGGTAATCATTTTTAATTACTTAACTGAAATTTGAAGATAAGTCTATTTATATATACAAACAAGAAATGTAGGTTTGTTCTATCTGGGGTTTAGTTAAAATGTTATATGATATGCCTGTTGTCCAAGGCTCCTTCAGTGTGGCTATGATGGTGCAGCAGAGACTTTTAGAATCAGGAGTCCAAACTCACTGGGGAAGATCACTTTACACTCAGTATTTCCCCAGTGAGGCTCAATGTGGCAGACATGTTAAAGGCTAGTTTGCAGAAACGACTTACTCTGGCTAAGTTTTGACCAAATTTTCTTATTTTCTTGATAAAAATTCTCCAATCACCAGTTCCTTTCTAGTCAGATAATGTTTTTATTTAACAACAAAAAACGGATTTTTCTAACCATCACCTCCATATATAATTACTTCCCTAAACTATTATTCATCAACTGAATGCTAATCACTATTTTCCATGACAGTTATCAGCAGTGCCACCATGGGATATGCTGCTTCAAACTTTGGTGGAATGTTTTGCGACATATCAATGCTGTCATTTTCAGTTGCAGAGGCTGCCTTTTGAGATGGAGCCTGCAACCCCTTACAGTTTTGTGTTGCTCACTGTTTTTTCCAATGGAATTTATAGCTTTCTTTTCATTATTCAAAGTTTCTTTGGACTTTACCCATTGGCAGGTGTTTCTTTCACTATAGTTTTACATCTAGTTTTATATTTCAGACAAAAATGTGAACCACTTTGGCTAAAAACTGTTTTCCTTTCAACCTACAAATCTGTGTTGTGAGCTTCTGGGTAATATTTATCACCTCTCTTCTGTTACATATGGACTCTCTTTGGAGAAGGGTAGGGATGGCAGAGATCCTGGATGTGAAACTTCCAGGACGGCTGTACTAGAGACAGAAACGTGACTTGTTTCATCATATATTTGCAAAATAGAAAAGAACTTTTAGGGGGACATTGTCCTGTCTTTGCCCCTGGAAACTCGTTCGATAGTACATTCTAGACAGATTTGAAGAGAGCCTGGTGGTTGTTTCTTTGAAATTGGTGTAGCTGTCTTTCCACCTTAGCTGTCTCTCCAGGAAGGAGACCAGTTCCAGATGGCCCCATTTCCCCTGGGCATCTGGGCCCTAAATGGTAACTGGGAGGGGATTAGTGAGAAGTACAGCAAGAGTCCCAGGAGAATCACTGCTTTGTATATCTATATGTTTAGAGTCTAAATGCTACTTAACATTGGTCAATATAATCATCACTGTTCATTATAATTATTAATCTCCAAATAGCATTTAAGACACATTTCAGAATCTTTTCTACCTAGAAGCACAGAATGTTCTAGTTATAAGAGACCTTAGATGTTATGTTATTCACTATAATTTTCTAATTTTATAGACAAAAAAACTCAAGTCCAGTGTTCTTTATGGCCTATTGTTATAGACTAGTTCATTATTAATCCTAATGGTACCAAATGTTTGTGTTCAAAGGACATCTAACAATTGTCTGGGAACTAAACAACATGTCTGTTGCAGCTTGCCCATCCGCAGACATTGCTAATAGATCAAAATGCTCCTTCCTACTGAGCACAAAGCCTCTTTCTTACATGCTCAGCCGTCATTACCAGTAAAAAGGCGTTGGTAAAAGGTAAGGAATCTATTTGCCTTACCAGATCTAGTCCAGTCCCTTCAATTTAAAGAAGAGATTAAAGAAAAACAATAGTGAGGTTCTTTGCTTAGGTTGCAAAAGAAATCATTTGCTGAGCAGACCTCTTGCCTCCTGGTATAGTCAACCATTCTACTTTGCCAGAGAGTATCCATGCACCCAGCCTCTGTTATGGCTGAGTACCAGACTGAAAGCTGAGTAAAACACTACTCTCTCAAGGAATTCCTCTTTTATTGTTATCGGCAGAGAGATAGCTGGCTTCACCGCCTGATTAGCCCATTAATTCAATGAACAAAAGAACAAAAGGGATTTGAGTTAGACTTCTGAGATGTCTTTTCTAAAATTAGAATGACCTCACAGTTTGTTCTGGGAAGTTTAAAGTTTGGAGAATAGGGTGTCTTTCACATTGCTATTGCCTATATTAAATTTTAGTTGGAAATTAAAGGGATCTTTTTAATTGCTTTTGATAGCACTGAGATTTATCTTTCAATTGCCTGAAGTTGATATATATGCTATTAAAAATATAAAAACAATAATAACTTGGAGAGATCATAATTTATTGTTTGATGTTTTTTCTTAAAAATTGTTTCTGTTTCATTTAAGAATCTGCTCAGTTTTAGAGCCGATACCTTGTGCTTTCTGTCACTTTACCCCCTGGAACTGGAAAGTAGTACTGTTTTACAAAATATGAATAAAGTGACAAATTTAAGCTGCATATTGATTTCATAAAAATATGAAAATCAATCTTTTTTCTTCTTGCTGCTTTTTGCATATTAATTTAAACCAGCTTGGAAATGTGAGAAATTATTTCATACAGAATACATTTTTCTCTGCCAGAGTTTATCATGAAATGTTCCTTTTCCACAATGAAAAATGCTGCCCATCAGTCACAGACATTTCTGCAAAAATTATTAGTGATACATGAAACAAATTTTGCCATCTGCCTTCTCACACACTTTCCTTCTCTTATTCTATATTCCCTATGGTCTCTTTATGTATGTGCACTTGTATGTAAGTATGTATGCATTTACTGATTCACATACACGCACACTCTATTCTTCACGATTAATTGACCGGCATAATGTTTACATAATTTTATTTATTTATTTATTTATTTATTTATTTATTTATTTATTTATTTAATGTATTTGTTTTTTCACTCTTCAAATGTCCTGGTGTCACATTGGTTTAATCCAGGGTTTACTAAGCACTCAGTCTTCTTTGAAGGATTTTATATCTTCACACTGCTCCCCACCCCATCCTTAATCTCTTGCTGAAATTCTGTTAGAAACTGTGATCATGCATCTTCCCGGTTCTCTGCTTATTCCCTTGCTTTTCCTTCATTATCCCCTTTGTCAATTTTTCTTCTGCCTGTTGTCATGGAAAGAGCATATGCCCTGCTGTTAGACAAATGCAGGTTCCAGTGTCACGTTTACCCTTAGTATGTGACTTTAAACAAGTTCTTTTTACCTCTTTGAGGCTCTGTTTTTTCATCTGTAAAATGTTATAGTGCTTTCCTGTATGAGTGAGGCTCCTGACAGGAAAAGAAAAAAAAGACCTCCTCAGTTTAGGAAAAATTGAGAAGGATTTTTTTATAGAAGGACTAATTATGAAAGTATGTGGGATAGTGGGGAGTAACAAGGGGAGGATGTGCAGGAATCCATTGAAACTGCTGTCACTCACCTTCACTTCTGCATCTTCTTTTTCCAGCCAAAGGGAGAAAGGGAGGGAAGAGTTAATGGAATCATGTAGAACATTTTGCCTTAAGAGAAGCAGTGACTTTCAAAGAGGGACACAGCCAATCTGAGGCAGTCCTGCTGAGAGGGAGCCACATGAATAAATACCAGCTTCTCTCTCCTCCCTCTCTCTAGCCTTCATCTGGGCTCCTCATTGGCTGTACTCAACCTTCAGTTAAAGATTGAGCTCATTTGTGTAATCCATACGGTTCAGCTCCCAAGTCAGAGATCATGGTGGATGCAAGAGTGTAAGCCAACTACAGAGTCAGAGGGAACCGCCCGCACTTCTGCCCCAACTGCATTTTGGGGAGGGGGTTCTCAAAACCACCTTCAGCTTTGATAGTCTACTAGGAGGACCCACATAACCTACTGGAAGCTCTTATACTCACAGTTATGGTTTATTATAGGGAAAAGATACTGATTAAAATCGGCCCGTGGATGAAGCACATAGAGCAGTATCTGAGAAAGTACAAATGCAAAGCTTCTATTATCTTGTCCTTATAGAGGCACATTATGACACATTATTTTCCTGGCACCAGTGTGTGACAGTATGCACATAGTTTTGCCAACCAGGGAAGCTCACCAGAGCCTTGGCATTCTGAATTCCTATTGAGTCTCTATTACAGAGGCAAGATTGATTGATTGCCCATGTGATTGGTCTCAGTCTCTGGGTTGACTGACACTATGTGACCCAAAGCGCCCACCCTAAATCCCATTGTTGTTTTTCTCTGTCATGGTCAACCCCTACCCTAAATCATAGTTAGACTATCCAGCATGACTCAAGGCTCCCAGGCAATTGAAGATACTCCTAACTTTTCCAGGGCACAGAGATTACTTCCCATAAGCCAAGGGCAAAGGCCAAGGTTAGATTTTTACTACACAGTGAAAAGAATGGAGAATGGATCTAGAGGGGCAAAAGTGAGCTATCAGGCCCATTGCCTTTAAGAATTACTTCAAAGATTAAAGGAAATAACCAATGTAAATCACCTGCTGTGCTACCTGGACCATGACTCTTATCTATTTAAAGTGTTATCTTCCTAAGCAGTTTCTTTGATCCTTTTCTCCTTTTACTTTGAAAATAGCATATGTTCCCATGACTTCTCCTTTGTTTTGTTAATGATTCTCATATTTTAAAATCTCATTCATTTTTTTAGTCTTTGTTCATCTATTTTATTCATTAAGTATTAAGTACCTACTTTATTCTGGTACAGATGTGGTTTCTGCCCTCATAGAATTTATAGCTTAGTATGGGAAACAAACAACAAAAACCCAAATCAATCAATCACACACATAAAACACACACACACACACGTAGACATATATACACTTTAACAGACACACTGGTAAACAAAAAATAGAATAGCTCTAAATTGCAGAAAGTACTTTAAAGAAAAGAAAAGGTGCTATGTCAGAGAATAACAGTGGAACCCCTCTGAATGGGGAAGGAGAAAATCTTAAAGTTGAGATGCTATGGCTGGAAAGGAGCCAGCTCTGAAGTGATTTGGTGGGGGTTGAAGAACACTCCATAAAGAAGGAATAGTGTTTCCTGAGACAGGAAAGAGTTCGGTATGAAGAGTAAGTGAAAAAATATCTGTGTCACTAGAATATATTTTGAGTGAAGAGCTATGAAGAAGAACATAGATTTTAATGGAAGTGTCGCAGGCAAAGTGTTAAAAGGCATTCAGTTAACACTTTAAAATATTATGTTGGTTGCACTGTGAAGAATCAGTAAGTCTTAGAAAGTGGAAAGGAATAGGGCAAATTGGAATCCAAAAGACCCCTTAGAAGTCTATTTGGGCAGTAAAAGAGATGCTAGTAGCTTGGACATTGAGGTGGTAGTGAATATGGTGAGTCCTAAGCCTGTGGACTTGAGATATATTTGGAGGTAGGTTTGATAGGACTTGCAGATGAGGAACATGGAGGAGGGGTAGGAATGGATCATGACTCCCAGCCACCCATATTACTCACCCCATCTCTCTTTGAGAAGTTGGTACCAGTCCCTGTGCTAGAAGGGAATTCCCCATAGAATCAGAGTTTCATCATTTCCAGTGTCTTCAGACAATCCTACCTGGAATTCCAACTATCCAAGACCAGCAATCATCGTCACCTGGATGATGAATTCCAGACTCAGCCAGTTAGTCAAGGCTCTCTGTGGTTTGGTCCTGGCCTTTCCTGCTTTATTGACCGCCTCTTCACTAGTGTATATGCTTCACTAAGCAGTCTGATTTGTTGTTACGCTCTGAATGGCTTGCCCACTTCACTCCAGTCTGTGAACCTGACTTAGCTCAGACTATCTGCCATGCTTACCATTGAAATCTTAATTGTTTTTGAAAACTAAGTGATATGCCATCTCCTGCATGAAACTCTTCCCCTATTCCCAACCCTCCCTGTGTAATTAAAGAGCTAGACTTTAAATATTTATATAAAGACTAGTAGGCATGAACTGCAGGAATGTAACCAGATACGTGGAAACAAGCACCATTCTATTTCAAGTTTTTTAATCTTGTATCATGCATAAGAGATTACAGAAATTTCCAGATTTTTAAAAAAGGGCATTGGGTCTTGACTTAGTCTGAATCCTGGAAACCTAATGCCATAGATTTCTTATACTTTGTGAGAGTGAAATTCATCTAAGTGAAATACCTAAACTCTTAAGACAGTATCTGAATCAAAACAGAGAAAGCAGGCTTTGAAAATATGTACAATATTCATTTTCCCAAGCAGCTTAATTTTAAATCAGTGATCCATATTGATATATAATAATAATAATTAACTTTCATTGAGTTCTAAATGTGTCACAAGCATTGTCCTAGCACTTTACACGAATTAATTCATTTAGTCACTTGAAGAAAACTATGTGGATGGATGCTAAATGATCTCCATGTTGTAGATTTAAGACTGAGGCTTAGAAAATTGAGATAACTTGCCCCAGTGTCTTAAAACCAGTCATCAGTGCTCCAGCCCAGTACTCAAACAGTTTGACTTCAGAGCATGCACAGCTCTGAACCCCACAATGGTGCCTCTTCATACAATCCCCACGCAATACAATGAATGTAAATCTGAAGGTTTTGTTCAGGCACGCTGAGGGAGGAAAGTAGAATTCTTGAGTATTATTTCATTTTGTAGATTTATATTATTGAATTTTCTTGAAAGGTCAGAAAAATAATAAAGTACGTGGGTAAAATAATGTGATTCCTTATGGAAAAGCCACAGGGATGCAAAATTGAGAGCATTTTAAACCTCAAGTTGTGGAAGTAACTGCAAATGCAATTAAGATAAATGAATGACTGCTTCACATAGTCTTTCTGGATTGTCAGTAGTAGACTTGGGTAAAAAGGTCATATCCATCTTGATAGCAAATGAATATTTATTTTTTAAAAATTTGCTTTTTTTGGCCTCCTTGGGTTTATTATACCGCTATTTACAAAAACAAATCACTGAAGACTTGGCACGTTGCAGACTCCGTTTTCTAGACGCTGACAGAAATTCTGGCAACATTTCCATTAGCTTACTAATTAATAAGACAGCATTGGCTACTTTCAGAGGACTTGAATTCCGGCAAGAACAGCTCTTTTTTTTCACAATTAGGTATTTAATCTTAAAGTTATTACTGTATGCTACAGAGTCAAAAATATATTTGTGTACATATTCTGAATTAAGAAGCTCTACCTTCTTATGGTATATAGATGGCTGTAACTTTACATACTTGAAGTCATGAACATGAAAAAGGCAAGGATATTGATTACCCTTGGGGAGAATTTGTTCTGTGATTTCCTGCTAAAATTTTGAGCAGTATAGCTCAATGCCTATCCCACATGGTCAGCAGAATATATAAATGACAAGTATCTGGGCCAAAGTATATAAAATCAATTCATTGAACATTTATTGAGTGCCCTGTGTGTTCTAGCCGCTATTTTAGATCCTGGGAGCAGAGAGGTGATGATAAGGTAGAGTCTTCCCCTCATGAAATGTCTAGTCTAACAGGGGAGATAGGTCTGTAAATAAATATTTTAGGGAACTAGAAGCTGGGTACTATGGACTGTTGTAGTGGGCTGTAGAGGAGAAATGCTTAAATTTTCCCTGGAACAAGTAGAGAAGGCTTAAGTTTTCCATAATCGTATGTTTAAATATATAAATTCAGATACTTTAAACAGCATAGTTAATTTCATTTCAGTTTATGGTCCTGTTTTTATAAGGCTAAGGTACTGCCTGTTTAACGACCACTGATAAGCTGTGAGAAAGGGGACACGAAACATGGTGAGAAAGCATCAAGGTGAGAAAACAGAATAATTCTTTAAAAGAAAAATCAAGGTAATGATTTCGATTTTTCAGTTTTCAAGGGCTTAGATTTTTTAAAGCAGAAATTTGGTAGTAGGGCTCAAGTCAGTATATGCTGGGTCATTTGTTGGAGATGCTTTCCCCCCTAAGAGTTTGGCTAATTTCTCTGACGGGTACAAAAGATGACAATAATTGTTTTATTTATTTATTTATTTTTTTGCGGTACTCGGGCCTCTCACTGTTGTGGCCTCTCCCGTTGCAGAGCACAGGCTCCGGACGCGCAGGCTCAGTGGCCATGGCTCACGGGCCCAGCCGCTCCGCGGCATGTGGGATCTTCCCGGACCGGGTCACGAACGCGTGTCCCCTTCATCGGCAGGCGGACTCTCAACCATTGCACCACCAGGGAAGACCCAGATGACAATAATTATGATAGTTCTTGGGTTTCTATATGCTGATGTATTTTAGGGGTTCTTAAAGCTTCACACTTAAGAAAAATGGGTTAGAAGGTAGTGTGGCATGCTGAACTAAGTAGATTTACTCTTCTGCCCTTAGTTGTCTATCTTTTGTCTATTTTCATATATATTGAAAACTTAATTTTAAAAAATATATAACATAAAGAATCATGTTGCCTTTAATTGTAATACTATTTATGATTCCTTTCTGAGTTCATATTTACTGGGTACAGACTGTCCTACAAACACAAAGAACTCTTCTTAACCTAAGCTTATTCTTTACACAAACTGTTTGTTCTTTCATATCTGAAGCTTGAATTATTTCAAATAGGCTAGCCAGCACATTTCAGAAATAAGTCTACATGGATGGACCCAGAGATTGTCATATTAAGTGAAGTAAGTCAGACAGAGAAAGACAAATATCATATGATATCACTTACATGTGTAATCTAAAAAAATAATAATACAAATGAACTTATTTACGAAACAGAAATCGACTCACAGACAGGTAAAAAACTTAACGGTTATGAAAGGGGATAGTGGTGGCGAGGGGAGATAAATTAGAAGTTTGGGATTAACATATACACACTATATATAAAATAGATAACACGGACCTACTGTATAGGACAGGGAACTATATTCAAAATCTCGTAATAACCTATAATGGAAAAGAATCTGAAATAATATATATATATAATAACTGAATCACTTTGCTCTACATCTGAAACTAACACAACATTGTAACTTAACTATACTTTAATTTTAAAAACAGGTTAAAAGTTTTTAAAAAAGAAAGAAGTCTAAAATACACATAATTTTATATAGTCATGGTATAAATTTTTTTAAAACAAAATTTATGTATTTATTTATTTTTGGCTGCGTTGGGTCTTCGTTGCTGTGCGCGGGCTTTCTCTAGTTGTGGCGAGGGGGGCTATGCTTCGTTGCGGTGCACAGCCTTCTCATTGCGGTGGCTTCTTTTGTTGCGGAGCGTGGGCTTTAAGCTTGCGGGCTTCAGTAGTTGTGTCATGCAGGCTCAGTAGTTGTGGCTCGCGGGCTTTAGAGCACAGGCTCAGTAGTTGTGGCAAACGGGATTCGTTGCTCTGCGGCATGTGGGATCTTCCTGGACCAGGACTCAAACCTGTGTTCCCTGCATTGGCAGGCGGATTCTTAACCGCTGCACCACCAGGGAGGTCTGGTATAAATTTTTATAGATACATTTTTATTGTCTTTTATTCGAACTCATAATAACTGGAAGTTACCTTTGATTGAAGTGACAGCCTGAGTTAGAAAGAATGTGGCTTTACTTTCCCTTTGGGGTGCCTGTGTATACTTTTATATGACTTTGTAGAAGAAAGGAGTTACATTCCTTTGCAGAAATTCAAGGCATTATAATTTTTAGTTGACCAAATTCTGCCTTTTGCAGAAATGGAAATGTTAGTTACTTTGGGCTTGTGTATTGTGATGGTGAGAGAATCTGTTGAAGAATGTGTAGTTTGAATAATCTTTCATTTAGAATACATATAATATACACACATATGCTGTACAGAACTGAGGACATTTCTCATGGATAAGAATGTTTTACAGTTACACATGTTTTATATTAAAGAAGGAAGTTTTTACAGTGGTTAGTTTCTTTCTGTTGTTGAGTAAATGTGGCATTTCATCTGTCTTGAAAGGACCAAATAATGCTTAATGAGCATCCAGTTGTTGAGAGTTTTATCCTGAGGGATTTATGATCCCAAAAGATACATTTATTAGATTTAAAGGTACTGGTGCCACTGACAAGTATTATTTCACTGAAAAGTCTTGACTTATAGGTTACCATTTATTCAGTTATTCATAGGAATCTGCATACATTTAATATGTATGCAGATTCCTATGAATGGTAAATATTATTAAACCCTCTTTAAAATAACTGCCTATAGGATATTAACCAAGAGATCACTTTTATTTGTCATATTATTTTTAAAATTCTTAAATTTTTCTTCAGTGAGACTTGTTTTAGTGTTTAGCTATAATGAATAAGAATTACAATGGGAAAAGTTTATTATTTTGAAGTCTACTTTGTATCACCTTTTCTGCTCTGAGGATGATTGACTCAAAGCAATATAAGTCCCTCCAACCTTCTGGAGAGATGAAAGAGGCAGATGGCTAATGGAAGGCATTCATGGAAGGCATCAGTCTGTACTAGGTGAAAGTACTACATCAATGAATCAAATCTAGGAAGTGGGCTCAGGAAAATGCAGAGAAGGGGAAATATGATTCAGGAGCGAACATTCTTAAATTAGTTACTAACCCTGGAAATCAAAATGTCATGTCCTTTATGAAGTCAAAAAAGAATGTTACTTACAATTTGGAAAAATTATATCTGTGAGTGAGCAAAAATGATAGAATTCAAGGTAATTACACCTGGCAGTGAAATCCAGCTGAATACGATAAACCCTATTAAGTATTGATAGATATGGGGTTCTGTTGTAATGATTATAAAAGAGTTTCATATTAAACGTTTTAAATAACTAAAATTTATAGGTATTTGGAACAACGTTGATAATATCAACATATTTAGAGATATTTAACCCTACAAATGTCTTTCCAAGTAAATAGTTAAAATAGTGTACAAATATCAGAGCTTCCTTTTCTTCTACTTTTTTAGCTGAGGCTTCATCTTGACTCCAGGTCTAAGAGGCAGGAAGAAGATACCACTGAGCAAAATCCTTAGTGCCGTGGCCCAGACTTATGTGGCTGGCAGAATGACATTACTGTAGTGTTTTATATAATTGAGTATGCTATACATGATAAAGCCTGCATTAGTGTTATTCACTTTATTTTTACGAGAAGACTGTTATTAATAACATTAATTCTGTTAAATGCTATGCATGCTAAATTGGTATGGATATACTCAAAAACACATTACTTTCTATTTTTATTTTTTTGAATTTTATTTTTATTTTATTTTATTTTATTTATTTTATTTTATTTTTATTTTAAATTTTATTTTTATACAGCAGCTTATTACTTATCTGTTTTATACATAATAGTGTATATATGTCATTCCCAATCTCCCAATTCATCCCACCACCACCACCCCTCCCCTGCTTTCCCCCCTTGGTGTCCATACGTATGTTCTCCACATCTGTGTCTCTATTTCTGCCTTGCAAACCATTTCATCTGTACCATTTTTCTAGATTCCACATATATATGATAATATATGATATTTGTTTTCCTGACTTACTTCATTCTGTATGACAGTCTCTAGGTCCATCCACGTCTCTATAAATGAACAAATTTCGTTCCTTTTTATGGCTGAGTAATATTCCATTGTATATATGTACCACTTCTTCTTTATCCATTCGTCTGTCGATGGGCATTTAGGTTGCTTCCATGACCTGGCTATTGTAAATAGTGCTGCAGTGAACATTGGGGTGCATGTCTCTTTTTGAATTATGGTTTTCTCTGGGTATATGCCCAGTAGTGGGATTGCTGGGTCGTATGGTAGTTCTATTTTTAGTTTTTTAAGGAACCTCCATGCTGTTCTCCATAGTGGCTGTATCAATTTACATTCCCACCAACAGTGTAATAGGGTTCCCTTTTCGCCACACCCTCTCCAGCATTTATTGTTTGTAGATTCTCTGATGATGCCCATTCTAACAGGTGTGAGGTGATACCTCATTGTACTTTTGACTTGTATTCCTCTAATAATTAGTGATGTTGAGCAGTTTTTCACCTGCCTCTTGGCCATCTGTATGTCTTCTTTGGAGAAATGTCTATTTAGGTCTTCTGCCCATTTTTGAATTGGGATGTTTGTTTTTTAAATATTGAGCTGCATGAGCTGTTTTTATATTTTGGAGATTAATCCTTTGTCCGATGATTCAGTTGCAATTATTTTCTCCCATTCTGAGGGTTGTCTTTTCGTCTTGTTTATAGTTTCCTTTGCTCTGCAAAAGCTTTGAAGTTTCACTAGGTCCCATTTGTTTATTTTTGTTTTTACTTCCATTACTCTAGCAGGTGGGTCAGAAAAGATCTTGCTGTGATTTATGTCAAAGAGTGTACTTCCTATGTTTTCCTCTAAGAGTTTTATAGTGTCTGGCCTTACATTTAGGTCTTTAATCCATTTTGAATTTATTTTTGTTTATGTTCTTAGAGCATGTTCTAATTTCATTATTTATTTTTTCCACACACACACACTGTATTTTATTTTTATAAGAGATAAATAAACTGACACCAAGCATTGTAAATGGATGACCACAACAAAAGCAACAATGATTGCAATTACCAAACACGAAACACACTCATACTATGTCATAATATTGACATTCAGTCCACTAATCCTCCACTGTAACAGCTCCTTTACTTTGCAGTGAAAATTGATTTGTATATTTTTTGCCTCTGACTCCTTGTGGGATATTTTTTTTTTTTTACTCAAACAGAAAGTCACAAAAATTATAATCATCCTCATCAGTTCACTCAGTCCCATGTAATTAATTTTTTTTTCATCTTGATCTTTTCTTAGTACTTTTATGAATTCATCAGTTTTCCATTAGAGTTCTGAAAATGCTTGTTCATTCAGCTCAACAGTACAGTCCGTTACCAGAAACCTGTACTGGTCAGAGTCTTTTCTATGAATTCCTTGAAGATGCAAGACTTTTATAGGAGCATTTTTGCAAAAGCATCAGAGTACACTCAGAACTGTCTATAAATGACAAAAGACTTAAAAATGACCATGGTTAAAGATTTGATGAAAGTTCATAATAATGCAGTTGACAAGGAAATTTAGTTATTTCTGAGATACACATTTTAAAGTAATGACTAGAATTATGACTTATAACATTATACCAGAACATACAAGATTTTTAGAACTTTCATGTAATGCCTGAAACATTTACATTAACATATTTCCATACAAATAACGCAAAGAAAGTTTTAGTATTAGTTGTTTTTTTGTTTGTTTCTTTGTTTATACTGCAGGTTCTTATTAGTCATCAATTTTATACACATCAGTGTATACATGTCAATCCCAATCGCTCAATTCAGCACAGCACCAGCCCCACCCCACCGCGGTTTTCCCCCTTGGTGTCCATACGTTTGTTCTCTACATCTGTGTCTCAAATTCTGCCCTGCAAACGGGTTCATCTGTACCATTTTTCTAGGTTCCACATACATGTGTTAATATACGATATTTGTTTTTCTCTTTCTGACTTACTTCACTCTGTATGACAGTCTCTAGATACATCCACGTCTCAACAGATGACTCAATTTCGTTACTTTTTATGGCTGAGTAATATTCCATTGTATATATGTACCACAACTTCTTTCCGTATTCGTCTGTCGATGGGCATTTAGGTTGCTTCCATGACCTGGCTATTGTAAATACTGCTGCAGTGAACATTGGGGTGCATGTGTCTTTTTGAATTATGGTTTTCTCTGGGTATATGCCCAGTAGTGGGATTGCTGGGTCGTATGGTAGTTCTATTTTTAGTTTTTTAAGGAACCTCCATACTGTTCTCGATAGTGACTGTATCAATTTACATTCCCACCAACAGTGCAAGAGGGTTCCCTTTTCTCCACACCCTCTCCAGCCTTTGCTGTTTGTACATTTTCTGATGAGGACCATTCTAACTGGTGTGAAGTGATACCTCATTGTAGTTTTGATTTGCATTTCTCTAATAATTAGTGATGTTGAACAGCTTTTCATGTGCTTCTTGGCCATCTGTATGTCTTCTGTGGAGAAATGTCTATTTAGCTCTTCTGCCCATTTTTGGATTGGGTTGTTTGTTTATTGAGCTGCATGAGCTGTTTATATATTTTGGAGATTAATCCTTTGTCCATTGATTCATTTGCAAATCTTTTCTCCCATTTTGAGAGTTGTCCTTTTGTCTTGTTTATGGTTTCCTTTGCTGTGCAAAAGCTTTGAACTTTCATTAGGTCCCGTTTGTTTATTTTTGGTTTTATTTCCATTACTCTAGGAAGTGGATCAAAAAAGATCTTGCTGTGATTTATATCAAAGCATGTTCTTCTTATGTTTTCCTTTAAGAGTTTTATAGTGTCCGGTCTTACATTTAGGTCTCGAATCCATTTTGACTTTATTTTTGTGTATGGTGTTAGGGAGTGTTCTAATTTCATTCTTTTACATGTGGCTGTCTAGTTTTCCCAGCACCACTTATTGAAGAGACTGTATTTCCTCCATTGTATATATTTGCCTCCTTTGTCATAGATTAGTTGACCATAGGTGCGTGGGTTTATCTCTGGGCTTTCTATCTTGTTCCATTGATCTGTGTTTCTGTTTTTGTGCCAGTACCATATTGTCTTGACTACTGTAGCTTTGTAGTATAGTCTGAAGTCAGGGAGTCTTATTCCTCCAGCTCCGTTTTTTTCCCCTGAAGACTGCTTTGGCTATTCAGGGTCTTTTGTGTCTCCATACAAATTTTAACATGATTTCTTCTAGTTCCGTAAGAAATGCCATTGGTAATTTGATAGGGATTGCATTGAATCTGTAGATTGCTTTGGGTAGTATAGTCATTTTCACAATATTGATTCTTCCAATCCAGGAACATGGTATATCTCTCCATCTTTTGGTATCATATTTAATTTCTTTCATCAGTGTCTTACAGTTTTCTGCATACAGGTCTTTTGTCTCCCTAGGTAGGTTTATGCCTAGATATTTTATTATTTTTGTTGCAGTGGTAAATGGGAGTGTTTCCTTAATTTCTCTTTCAGATTTTTCACCATTAGTGTATAGGAATGCAAGAGATTTCTGTGCATTAATTTTGTATCCTGCAACTTTACCAGATTCATTAATTAGCTCTAGTAGTTTTCTGGTGGCATTTTTAGGATTCTCTATATATAGTATCACGTCATCTGCAAAGAGTGACAGTTTTAATTCTTCTTTTCCAATTTGTATTCCTTATATTTCTTTTTCTTCTCTGACTGCTGTGGCTCTGACTCCAAAACTATGTTGAATAATAGTGGTGAGAGTGGACATCCTTGTCTCGTTCGTAATCTTAGAGGAAATGCTTTCAGTTTTTCACCATTGAGAGTGATGTTTGCTGTGGGTTTGTCGTATATGTCCTTTATTATGCTGAGGTAGGTTCCCTCTATGCCCACTTTCTGAAGAGTTTTTATCATAAATGGGTGTTGAATTTTGTCAAAAGCTTTTCTGCATCTATTGAGATGGTCATATGGTTTTTATTCTTCAATTTGTTACTATGGTGTATCACATTGATTGATTTGCATATATTGAAGAATCCTTGCATCCCTGGGATAAATCCCACTTAATCATGGTATATGATCGTTTTAATGTGTTGTTGGATTCTGTTCGCTAGTATTTTGTTGAGGAATTTTGCATCTATATTCATGAGTGATGTTGGTCTCTAATTTTCTTTTCTTGTAGTATCATTGTCTGGTTTTGGTATCAGGGTGATGGTGGCCTCATAGAATGAGTTTGGGGGTGGTCGTTCCTCTGCAGTTTTTTGGAAGAGTTTGAGAAGGATGGGTGTTAACTCTTCTCTGAATGTTTGATAGAATTCACCTGTGAAGCCACCTGATCCTGGACTTTTGTTTGTTGGAAAATTTTTAATCACCGTTTCAATTTCATTACTTTGATCGGTCTGTTTATATTTTCTTTTTCTTCCTGGTTCAGTCTTGGAAGGTTATGCCTTTCTCAGAATTTGTCCATTTCTTCCAGGTTGTCCATTTTATTGGCATGGAGTTGCTTGTAGTAGTCTCTTAGCATGCTTTGTATTTCTGTGGTGTCTGTTGTCACTTCTCCTTTTTCATTTCTAACTCTATTGATTTGAGTCCTCTCCCTCTTTTTCTTGATGAGTGGCTAATGGTTTATAAATTTTGTTTATCTTCTCAAAGAACCAGCTTTTAGTTTTTTTGATCTTTGCTATTGTTTTCTTTGTTTCTATTTCATTTATTTCTACTCTGATCTTTATGATTTCTTTCCCTCTGTTAACTTTGAGGGGTTTTTTTTCTTCTTTCTCTAGTTCCTTTAGGTGATTGTTTAGTTGGATTGTTTACTTGAGGTGTTTCTTGTTTCTTGTGGTAGGCTTGTATAGCTATAAACTTCCCTCTTAGACCTGCTTTTGCTGCATCCCATGGGTTTTGGATCGTCATGTTTTCCTCCTCATTTGTCTCTAGGTATTTTTTGATTTCCTCTTTGATTTCTTCAGTGATCTCTTGGTTATTTAGTAATGTATTGTTTAGCCTCCCTGTATTTGTGTTTTTTAGGTTTGTTTCCCTGTAATTCATTTCTAATCTCATAGCATTGTGGTCAGAAAGATGCTTGAGAGGATTTCAATTTTCTTAAATTTACTGAGGCTTGATTTGTGACCCAGGATGTGATATATCCTGGAGGATGTTCCATGGGCACTTGAGAAGAAGGTGTAATCTGATGTTTTTGGATGGAATGTCCTATAAATATCAATTAAATCTATCTGCTCTATTGTGTCATTTAAAGCTTCTGTTTCCTTATTTATTTTCATTTTGGATGATCTGTTCATTGATGTAAGTGAGGTGTTAAAGTCCCCCACTATTATTGTGTTACTGTCGATTTCCTCTTTTATAGCTGTTAGCAGGTGCCTTATATATTGAGGTCCTCCTATGTTGGGTGCATATATAGTTACAATTGTTATATCTTCTTCTTGGATTGATCCCTTGATCATTATGTAGTGTCCTTCCTCGTCTGTTGTTACATTCTTTATTTTAAAGTCTATTTTATCTGATATGAGTATTGCTACTCCAGCTTTCTTTTGATTTCCATTTGCATGGAATATCTTTATCCATCCCCTCACTTTCAGTCTGAATGTGTCCCGAGGTCTGAAGTGGGTCTCTTTTAGACAGCATATGTATGGGTCTTGTTTTTGTATCCATTCAGGAAGTCTGTGTCTCTTGGTTGGAGCACTTAATCCATTCACGTTTAAGGTAATTATTGATATGTATGTTCCTATGACCATTTTCTTAATTTTGGGGGGTTTGCTTTTGTAGATTCTTTTCTTCTCTTGTGTTTCCCACTTAGAGAAGTTCCTTTAGCATTTGTTGTAGAGCTGGTTTGGTGGTGCTGAATTCTCTTAGCTTTTGCTTGTCTGTAAAGCTTTTGATTTCTCCATTGAATCTGAATGAGATCCTTGCTGGGTAGAGTAATCTTGGTTGTAGGTTCTTCCCTTTCATCACTTTAATATGTAATGCCACTCCCTTCTGGCTTGTAGAGTTTCTGCTGAGAAATCAGCTGTTAACCTCATGGGAGTTCCCTTGTATGTTATTTGTCGTTTTCCCTTGCTGCTTTTAATAATTTTTCTTTGTCTTTAATTTTTGCCAATTTGATTCCTACGTGTCTCAGCGTGTTTCTCCATGGGTGTATCCTGTATGGGACTCGCTGTGCTTCCTGGACTTGGGTGGCTATTTCCTTTCCATTTGGGGGAAGTTTTCGACTATAATCTCTTCAAATATTTGCTCTGGTCCTTTCTCTCTCTGTTCTCCTTCTGGGACCCCTGTAATGCAAATGTTGTTGCGTTTAATGTTGTCCCAGAGCTCTCTTAGGCTGTCTTCATTTCTTTTCATTCTTTTTTCTTATTCTGTTCCGCAGTAGTGAATTCCACCGTTATGTATTCCAGGTCACTTATCCATTCTTCTGCCTCAGTTATTCAGCTATTGATTCCTTCTAGTGTAGTTTTCATTTCAGTTATTGTATTGTTCATCTGTTTGTTTGTTCTTTAATTCTTCTAGGTCTTTGTTAAACATTTCTTGCATCTTCTCGATCTTTGCCTCCATTGTGGTTCCGAGGTCCTGGATCACCTTCACTATCATTATTCTGAATTGTTTTTCTGGAAGGTTGCCTATCTCCACTTCATTTAGTTGTTTTTCTGGGGTTTTATCTTGTTCCCTCATCTGGTACATAGCCCTCTGCCTTTTCATCTTGTCTATCTTGCTGTGAATGTGGTTTTTGTTCCACAGGCTGCAGGACTGTAGTTCTTCTTGCTTCTGCTGTCTGCCCTCTGGTGGATGAGGCTATCTAAGAGGCTTGATGGGAGGGACTGGTGGTGGATAGAGCTGACTGTTGCTTGGGTGGTCAGAGCTCAGTAAAACTTTAATCCACTTGACTGTTGATGGGTGGGGCTGGGTTCCCTCCCTGTTGGTTGTTTGGCCTGAGGCAACCCAACACTGGAGCCTACCTGGGCTCTTTGTTGGGGCTAATGACAGACTCTGGGAGGGCTCTGGCCAAGGAATACTTCCCAGAACTTCTGCTGCCAGTGTCCTTGTCCCCACGCTGAACCACAGCCACCTCCCACCTCTGCAGGATACCGTCCAACACAAGCAGGTAGGTCTGGTTCAGTCCCCAATGGAGTCTCTGCTCCTTCCCCCTGGGTCTTGATTCACATACACTTTTGTGTGTGCCCTCCAAGAGTAGAGTCTCTGTTTCCCCCAGTCCTGTTGAAGTCCTGCAATCAAATCCTGCTAGCCTTCAAAGTCTGATTCTCTGTGAATTCCTCCTCCCATTGCAGGACCCCTAGGTTGGGAAGCCTGACATGGGGCACAGACCCTTCACTCCAGTGGGTGGACTTCTGTGGTATAAGCGTTCTCCAGCTTGTGATTCACCCATCCAGTGGTTATAGGATTTGATTTTATTGTGATTGTGCCCCTCCTACCATCCCATTGTGGCTTCTCCTTTGTCTTTGGATGTGGGGTGTCTTTTTTGGTGAGTTCCAGTGTCTTCCTGTCGATGATTGTTCAGCAGTTAGTTGTGATTCCGGTGCTCTTGCAAGAGGGAGTGAGCACATGTCTTTCTACTCTGCCATCTTAATAGGCTCTAAAGATACATTACTTTTTAAAAGAAACAGCTCACTCTGAAATGCATCTTTAAACATAAAATTAGAGATGAATGAAAAATAACAGCTATTGATCAATTAGATTAATAATTGATAAAATATAAATCATATAAGTATTAAAAACAGTTGTTTCAGGAGTTATTAAACGTGCCAATTCCCAAAGCACCAGCCTAAGCATGTTATTCCCACACAAAAATCAATCTAATAAATGTCTGATATTAGCATGTATAAGCCCCTAGAATTTATCCATCATATCCCAAGGTTATAAGAAGGCATGTTTAAATACCAGTATCTGCTGGTTAGGCTGGTGCTTAGAGCCTTGCAAGTCATCCTCTCCCTCCCCTGAATTCCCTCATTTCTCTGCCCACTATGTCCTTTGAAGCCTAATGGATCATTTTCCATCAGACATTATTATACATTCCAAACCATGGACAATAATTAAGCTTGGGCAGAGGGGCATAGAACTGTGTTCCCAGAATCCAACCCAATAAAGTGGCTGAGCTTCACTAAGGCAGGCAGGGGTCTGAACAGAACTGGAGCCAGCCCCCAGCAGAAAGGCAGATAGTACAGCTGAGAGCGTAGATCCAGGCACAGCTTGGGAACAAGTTATGTAGAGTTTCTGACAGGTATCTTAGCAACGGAAAGAAGCTTCCAAAGAGGAAGTAAGGGCAGTGAGGTATTAATTAGAGCTTCTGCCTTCTGAGGTAGGGGCTTCCTGGCTTAGAACCACATTCGGAGATAGGCCAACCCCTAGACTGGAGAAAGGAGAGAGGGTGGAGTCAGTGCTCTTCTGCTATTCTCGGTGGCCCCTTTTGAGCCAGCCCAACTATTTTGTTTTCTGCTAATTTATTGCCATTTTTCTTTTTTCAAATAGAGAACCTGTACATTGAGACTGTAATTTTACTAATCATTCTCTTTTATCCTTTACAATGTTCTCCTTCAAATTTATCACATTGAGAAGACTTTTGAAGAATTGGTGGAGAAAGGAAAATGTACAGAGGCTTTCTTCCTGCTGTTGTTTTTTAGGGCCTGATGCAGGGAATACTCTTTATAATCGAAACAGGTGTTGGCCACTTCCCCTAGCCACACTGCTTCCCCTGAAGAAGACATTTCTTGCCATCCTGTACAGCTTGAAAAGTCTCTTCTCTTGTGTGGTAACTAACATCCCCCAGTGTGTGTCTGAGGCAAACATCTGCAGGGATTTATGTGCCCAGTTCCTGAGGCATAGCTCATTGGTAAAGATAATTCTGCATGAGAAACCATTTGACATTTCTTGGGTACATTTAAATTGCATATTGCAAAGACTGCAAATGGTTTAATTGGGCCATTTGGTGTGCCCTGATGCCAAGCATACGTGCCAACTGATGTCCCTTTGATAGTTTCTTCAAAATGAAGTATTTTTAAATATCTTCAAGATAGGGAAGCTCTTATGGTTAAAAAAAAATAGCTGAAAGAGAGAAAAGGACATTTAAAAAGTCAAAACAACAGAGTGATTAAAAAATCTTGTCTCTAGGGCATAGATTTTTTTTTAAACTGAGGTATCTATGTATAGTCGAATTTCTAAATGCCTATATATTAAAATACATCAAATAGAATTCTTTTTAAGTGCAGTCTTAAAGATGTGTTTTCACCAAGACGATGATGGTTTTCAAGATTTTAGTG
>NW_006771479.1:92230-98824 GCF_000442215.2 Lipotes vexillifer | reverse complement strand
CTTTCCCTAGTGACCCATTTTTTTCTTTTCTTTTTAGTACAAATTACCACTTCACTGATTCCTCTCTTAGTAACAATTCACATAAAACTAACTTCTCTTTAAAAAGGTTTGTTTTTTCCTGGATTACCTTACCTCACTACCATAAAGACCTTGATTAATTTGAATTAAAACACTAAATACAAAATTATTGATTTGTTTAGCAATTAAAGGTTTTAATATTCTGTAGTCTGATATAGTTCTCTCTTGCTAAGTCTTGTGGAATTGATTCAACAGTGATACACTTATTTATCAGAAGATCATTTGGTGTACTGGCACTGAATGGAGTTTTCTCTGCAAGCTGTATTTCTTGGGATTCTTTCTTGACTACATTTTATTGTCTGTTCTCTGATACAGAGCTAAGCTTCTATGATGCTGAATTTTGGTGGGAGAAAACAGAAACCCAGTATTAGGAGAGTGAAAGAGCAGGGTAATGACCAAACTTAGAAGCTGGTTATTTATTTAGACCCTAGAGCTGGAGAAGCACCTATTTAGAAGGGGGAACCAGACCATAAAAACTTTCTCCTTTCTATGGAGGCTATTGATAGTTACCAATACTCTTTGTTACCTATTCTGAAAAAGAGGCCGCTTGTGGTATAATCAATCATGATTCTTCTTAAAATGGTACAAATTATGGTTTTTAAAAAAGGTGTTTCAATATATAACTGCTTTGAAGATTTTTTTATGGTGCCTTATGTGATTAGTCATAATTAGAATGAATCCACTTTTTTTATTATAGCCAACTTTTATCTCAAAACGTAGACCTATCTCAAATATTTTTTCCTAGGAGATTTTAAAGTATGAAAGCTTGAGTTCTTCTGAATCTCTGAGAATTTTTATATTGACCTCAGCAGCCTTATATTTGTAGCAAAAATTGTATTTAAGGCTTTCTAAAACACTTTAGAAATGTTTCCTGATGATAATGAAAATAGATGTGACTCGTCAGAATGCACAGATCCAAGACTGATCTCGGGTTTCTTTGTCCTGTGTTCCATTCACTGGAAGCATTTAGTCAGGAAAGTTCCTGGAGGCTTTCTCAGGCTCCTCAGGAGAAATATTCAGTGGTCTCAGAAACAAAATAACAGCGACATAGGAGAAAAACCAAAGCATCGTTTTAGTAAAAATGCTGACAAAATAGAAATAAGCAGTGACATACTAGCCGTTCTTTGCCTTTGTTTTGGGAGTAGAGGAGATGCATAAAAGCACTTAGACCATTTAAAAACAACAACAACAAAAACAAAAAAACACTACCCCATGGCCTGCCTTTGTAGGACGCTGAATAGTTTTCTTTTATCCATTGTTTCCCCATAACTCTTAAGTCAGCTTTCTCACTTGTTAATTTCCTTTCCTGCCATCAGCTCACTCTGCTTTCACTGAGGTTTTTCAGACAAGAGGAGTGATGACTAAAACAGATTGAGTATATCCTGTGCTTTTCAACTCACCTAACCTACTTCTTAGATCTGTTAGACATATCCCATGGATACCACAGATGCATGTTTTTATGAGAGGGGGAAAAAAACTTTTGAAAGGATATGGTACATAGTAGACAAAAATGTGGTTGAACCCAAAAGGGTGTATTTTCTAGGCTTGCATCAGTAGTTAAGCAGTAATTATGCCCAACACTGAGTCATCTATAAACTCAAAGTAGACTTAAGCTACTTAAATCCACACACAGTAGATAATTCACACATCTGGCAAAATCACTTAAAAAAGACTGGCAGTCTGCCAGGCAAAAAGCAGAAAACAGAGATTGTCACTTTAATCCATATTATATAACATTAACACACCAAAAGAAAGAATGTATCAATAGAAAGGAGGTGAGAGAGGGTGGGCTAACATTTTATGAGGATGCCTCACATTGGTTTTTTTCTTTGTTTGACACAACTCACCTTCAATTAGGTTTTATTATCCCTGTTTTACAGATGAGGGAACTGAGCTCACAGAGGTTAATTTAATTTCCCCCAAAGTTTTAGAAAGGAGAGATGACAGTAACTACTTGAAATATGGTGAATTTAGCTTCAAAATAGGTAAGGTTTTTTATTGCCCCCAGCAGCGTAAATTTCCATAGTAAAAGCTTTGGGGGAATTAGAAAAAGGTTTTTGTGAATGAGCAATTCAGGATTATCCAACAAGTGCTTATTGAATGCTTATTATATACTTTATTCCTAGAAATGGAACTGTTGGAACACAGTCATTTTACGTTACTAGCATGGTTGGAATGAAAATAAATGTTAGGATTTAGGGATCCCCCCACCTCCACCTAATCAATCTTCCTCATACTTGGTCCAAGGAAAACTCAACACTCAAACCTTTGACCAGGGAGAGATGAGTTATGTCCCTTAGGTTTCTAGGTGGGGGACAGACCACTGTGTCCACTGTGCTCCCAATGGCGTATTGCAGTGGTTCCTTGATTCCCAGTCCTTCAGTAAACCTTCCCTAAGGATCTAGTCCTTCCAAAAGGTTGAAACCTTTATACCCTCAAGGTGGGTGTTGAACTGCAAAAGCATTTTTTGACTACTTTTCTTCGCAAGTTCTGCAAATGTGAGCTAGCATTTTACTTGTGCTTTAGAGTTTGTTTTCAAAGTATTGACTTTACCTTGGAAGTACTTTGAGAACTTTTGTTCTCAACCTTTTGGGGCTTCAGATCAACTGGGACAAAGAGAGCCATCTTGTTGTTATATACCATTTTACAAAGAAAGAAAACTTACTAAGTAATACAGAATTTAGGTGGATCAAGGGAAGAACTGTTCCAGCTTCTTACTAAGAGTGATTGGTTATCAGAATTTTAAAGGGATAAAAAAGTCAATTAACTGTGGGCTGAAGTCAGGATATCCTATAACACTTTTTAAAAGTATCATAATGATCAATACCCTAAGTTTTAAACAGGGCAGTTTCTTTAGTATTGTAATTTTATATGATGCCCTGGAGGTATTTGGGTGTCAGATATAATGGTATATATTTAAGTTGGTTTCTGCTAGTGGTTGTGAACATGCCAATGTAACAATTCTTGGTCCCCTTTAGTGACATTTACCAGCTTGTCTAAGAGGGGCACAGCTTATAGGGTCTCACTGCCCAAGAAGGGGTCTTGGGATCAGCCTGTTAAATCAGTTCAGTGCCTGTAGCAGCATTTTTAGCTTATGCTGCTTATAATTGATTAAATCCATGAGCCTAGAAAAGTATATTTTTAATAACAAACTGACAGACTTCATTACATATTAGCTCTACCCCAATTACCCTTTTTCTAAGATTACTATACTCATTTTAAAAAAGAATCTATGTTCTTTTTCCAACATAGAATAGAAAAGGTGGAAGTTTTAAATCTGAGTGAGACTAAGAAGATGAAGTTATTGGGATTCTATTCTGTGGGGCAGCTGACTGTCAGCTTAAACAGACGTCAGGGAAGTCCTCCCTGATTACAGAGTTTGGGGGTTGGGTATCCTGCTGATTTGCAAACCCACACTCGAGAGCTGGGGAGGGAATTCTGGTCGGCATTATCCCAACTCACTTTGTGCCTCATGGTTTCCTCAATGAAGAAAGGAATCATTTATGATCTTTTAGTAAGGGACTAGTCACTTAGCTCCCACCATGAGATCACTGTCCATACCAACTCATTGTTGTCCTACGGGAAATAAGCAGATAACTCGCAAAGTGAAATATGCCTGCATATCATTTTCCTGTTCCTTTTGTCAACTTCTGTGATTGATATTGGCCACCTTCTCCTCCCTCCCTTCCTTTTCCTTGGATGGACATTGACGTTTGAATCCCACTTGCAAATTTCTAAGGAAATGCCACATAGGAACTGGCAAAATATTCATCAGATGTGTGTCCTGATTTTCCGACTTAAATGAAGAACAGTTGCTTATACATAGTATATTCCAATAAAATGCTGAACAGGTCTGTACTACCTAATGATACCAACTCTCAGAAGCATTTAGAATAACTCTTTATACTGAGGCTGTTTTCCATCTCCTCTACTAAAATCTCATAAAAGTATTTCTCCATGACACTGAAATGTTTCTTATGTATCTTATTTCCTTTGGTTGCTCTGTGTCCTTATCTTTAGCGTTACTATTTCTGGGCATAGTGGGTCTCTGGCGAGTTACCAGTTTAGTGATTAAATGGTTGGAAAGTTTCACCAGGATTTAGCCTCTTTGTATAAATGGCTCCCAAACTTGTCTCCACATTGGAATCCCCTGGGAAGCTTCAAGAAATCCTGATGTCTGGGCCCCGTTTCCAGAGGGTGATTTAATTATCTGGAAGTATGGCTTGGGTTTGGAATTTTAAAAAAGAACCCAAGTAATTCCAATATGCAGACAATTTGGGGGATCACTGCCTTAGAGTCATCTAGGGAGCTTTGAAGAATACTAAATGTTTAAACCCCAGCTCACACCAATCAAACTGGAACATTTGGGATTGGGGTAAGTTTAGAGTATAGCCAAGATTGCCAACCACTGCTTCAGAGAAACTCAAAAGTTGATATCTTTCTTGAAAATGGAGGCTTTCAGTAGAACCGGTAATTTATTTACTAGTCCTTCGGTCAATTATTGAGTAGTTTTTAAATAGTTAGGTCTATGACTTAATTTACTAAACATTCTAAATAAACATGCAGTTAATTAAGAATGTGTGTTATCCATCCTATCTCTAAGTAACCTAGAGAAAATGAGTATGGGTTGGCTCACTAATACTTCCTGATAAAAACAATTGACAACAAGTCATGAGAGCTTGGTTTCCTGGCTGCTGGCTATCTTGCTTGTAGTCATTATAATAACTGTCTCTCTTGCTGGGCTCCCTGTCATCTCTTGAAGTGCCACTGACCTGTGGCTATAGATGTTGCTAGAGGTTTATAGATCCTCCCCCACCTTGAATTAGCTCAAGAATCACCTGTGACCAAATGTTTTGTAGTCAGCAACCACCCTTCCTTACCAAGGATTTTTCCAGCTACCTAGATATTCAGTTCCCTTTGTTCATTAATTCTGCAAGTGTCGTTAGCACTTTCTATGTACCATGTATTGTGATAGGTACTGGGAATATAATTTATGAATAAAACATAGTCCTTGGCCTCAAGGGACTCACAGGCTATTCTAATTCATTATGATGAATGCTAAGAAAGTGGTAAATATAGATGCCAATTACCTATTTTTTTTTTTTGACGTGACCACTAGGAAAGTGGCTCAGCAGGCCATGAACACTTGTTCCTTTCTTGAAATTGGATTCAGCAGGTTACTTCACTGTTCTCAGGCAGAGATATGCATAACCCTCCTGTATCCCTTTTCCTCCTTAAACTGATCAGAAGTCCCCTGAGGAGAGAGACTTAAATATAATCCCAACACTGGTAACATTGTTATCTATTAGTATGTTGGTTCACACACATTTTCTGTGTACCTCTTAAATGGCAAATGGAGTATATTCTCTGAAAGGCTAGGCTCACTTTAGTTTATGATTCTCATTTAATTTATTTTATAATACTTCCTCTGAGGTGGTTATCTTCATTTCATTTTCTAGATAGGAATAGCAGGAATCTACATTAAAAAAATGTAGCAGATGTAAAAGAATGTGGGGTAAAACTCAGCTTCCTTTTTTACAGTCCAGTGTCTTTTCTATTTAATGACGTAAACTTTGAAAAGTCGTTAATGTAAGACTTTGTTCTATGTAGAGCTTCCTTCATATATAATATATGAAGGGCTTCCATACTATTCTGGAGTGGGTCCTTTATACTATACAGCTATTACCATCTTAAGCAGAACAAGCACCAAGGGAAGCTGTCTTGCCTTCTTGAGGGTTTGAGGATCCTTCCTAAAAGTGGATGCTGAGCCTTGCTAACTACTTTCCCATTGCCAACGCTAAGAGTGTGGCCCAGCATTCTTGAGTGCAGAGCCAAGAATCTCATTTGGAAAGGGAGCAATTCTTCATTACCCCAGATTATAAAAAGACTCAATTAATAGCTATCCCATCTAACGACGTGTCAGATTTTTTCCTATATAAACTGTAAGCCTAGACTTTTGAGGCCAATGATTTTATACATTTACACTATTTTCCTTAACAAAGGACTTTAGTATAATAACTAGCCGTGTTAATCTCAATTAGAATTTTTGATTAGTCTGTTTATTATAAAATTTACTTATTTTTAAAATCAATTCAGCTTCTGAAAACATTTTACCAATTTCTATGTTTACCATTACTTCAACTCCTGTTTCTGGGTTCACTTTTCTTGTTGCTGAAGTCCAGGGCAGATCTGATTTTGTGGAGTATATGCAGCTAATACACTCTGAGACCTTCTTTTAATGTTGCGTTGGCCAAAAAGTAACATCTTACGGAAAAACCTGAATGAACTTTTTGGCCAAACCTATAAAATACAAAGTTAGGAATGGAAGTTTCTTTTTTTTTTTTTTTTTTTTTTTTGGTGTGCACCCACATTTTATAGTATTACGGTATGAGGTTTTTGATTTTTTTTTAATAAATTTATTTATTTTTTGGCTGCGTTGAGTCTTTGTTGCTGCGTGTGGGCTTTCTCTAGTTGCCATCAGGGGCTACTCTTCGTTGGCGGGCGGGGGGGTCTCAT
>NW_006771479.1:57208-91962 GCF_000442215.2 Lipotes vexillifer | reverse complement strand
TTTTTTGTGGTACGCGGGCCTCTCACTGCTGTGGCCTCTCCCGTTGCGGAGCACAGGCTCCGGACGCACAGGCCCAGCGGCCATGGCTCACGGGCCTAGCCGCTCCGCGGCATGTGGGATCTTCCCGGACCGGGGCACGAACCCGTGGCCCCTGCATCGGCAGGCGGACTCTCAACCACTGCGCCACCAGTGAAGCCCGGAAGTGTCTCTTTTTTTTAAACAGGGAAAGAAGACCCAATACTTGAAGACTCCTTTTGAAATCTCTGTAGGCAGTTTTCCAGAAATGCCTGACTGATATATTTTCGCTCTCTGTCTGGAACACTCTTCAGCTTCCAACAACTCCCAGCATAATAGGGTAGGGGCCTGTGCAAATGTGAAGGTTTACAGCTTAAGTTTCATTAGTTTATATTTAAGTTTCATTAGTTTCTATTAAGTCTGGCTCATTTTTTTTTTTAAGAGTAAAGTTAAACTTTACAGTAATTTTTTTTTAATGTATACAAAGAATTACAGTACCTGTTTATGGGGATAGGTTGACTCATTCTTGATTAATAGTTTAGGCAGTATTGAGTTCTATTTCCTTCAACATGTTTAAGATAATACTTAGTAGTCTTCTGTAATGTTGCTAATGAGAAATCTGCTACCAGTCTAATTGTTCTCTTCTATAGACAGTCATTTCTTTCTGGTAGCATTTAAGCTTTTCTCTTTATCTTGGTGTACTACAGTTTCCCTGTGGTGGTTTTACAGGTTGATTTATTTTTTGTTTTCTTGTTTGGTCTTCAGTGTATAGTTTACCACACAACTTTTTTCAGTTCTGGAAACTGCTTTTCCACCTTCTCTCCTAGTTTTCTCTATGTTTCTAACTTTGTCTTCTTCTATAACTTCTACTGGGTGTATGTTGGAGCTTCCCAATCTCTCCGCCGTGTCCCTTAAGTACTCTATTTCTTATTGCATTATCTTCCTGGAATGCATTTTGAGTCTCTGCTCAGTACTCTTTGGAATTAGTAATTACTAAATCTCTCTTTGACTACAGTAAATTTTCAGATTATTCAATCTGTTTTTTTATTTCAGTAACTATATATTTTCATCCCCAAATTTCTAATTGGTTCTTTCACACATACTTGGTGTTGATTAATTTCTACCTGTTTTAAACTTTTTATGTTCTATTTTATGGACTTATTCCTTTTATCTTTTTGAGTTTTAAAGCTATTCTTATGTTCAAATCATTTTAGATTATATTATTATTTTTTCTGATGAATATCCCACATTTTATTTTATTTGCTTTCCTTCTTTATTTTTTTAAATGTATTTTGGAATTTTTGACTGTGTTCTTATCTCATGTGGGAGGTTTTAATTACAATCTGTAGTATTTTCCTATTGCTGCTATAACAAATTACCACAAACTTAGTAGCTTAAAACAACACAGATTTATTATTTTACAGTTCTGTAGGTCAGAAGTCTGACATGTGTTTCACTGGGCTAAAAACCAGATGTCTGTAAGGCTGCATTCCTCTGGAGGCTCTAGAGTAGAATTTGTTTCCTCACCCTTTCTAGTCTCAGGAGGCTGCCTGCATTTTTGGCTCGTGGCCCCGTTTCATCTTCAAAGCCTGATGTGTCTTTTTCACGTTACATCACTCTGACCCTGACTCTTCTTTTGCTTTTACTTTTAAGGACCCTAGATGATTATATTGGGCTGACTGGTCATCCAGAATGGTCTCCCTGTTTTAAGGTCATCTAATTAGCAATTTTAATTCTATGTGCAATGGAGTAAGTGTTTGCCCAGAAATGTCACATTTTCACAGGTTCCAGGGATTAGGACATGGATATCTTTGGGGGGTGGGGGGCATTATCCTGTCTGCTATACAACCACCACTATTTTTGCAAATTATTTTGCAAATAATTTGCATTTGCCTCTAGCCAGTCTCCTGTGTCTTGCAGTCTGTAAGTCCCAGCTGCCTTTACATGCTTCTGAGTTTGGAGGCCAGTAGTGTAGAGCCTCAGGCTCTTTGACTACTTGATGTTTCTGTTCGTGGAAGCTGTGTTAGACAGTTCAGAAGGGGCACCGTGTACATTTAAGCTGTGTAGCTTATTATTTTTGGTGGTAAAAATGTATAGGTGGAAGGGTTAAGAGGGTTGACTTGTGCTGAGATTATTTTTTAAATGCAGAAATTTCTAAGTTTTTCTTCACATATTTACCTTTCGTGGCTTTGTGTTTGTCACACAGGCATGGCCTTAAAAGAGTAAGTCACAGTGTCATCTTGGCTGGAAATTTTCCCCAAATTACCTTCTAAGAAATATATTTGTCAGTCCTTTGGTTCAACTAGGAATGGAAGTTAAATTAGATTTTTTTCTGAATTTCCACTAGTGTGACTAATTATTACTGCACCATCTCTGCCATTACCTGGCTGATTAGAGGAGCTGCTTTTCATGTCTGGTAAGCAAGCAGCCTCTGAAACTCATTGCTGCTCCTTTCAGAGTCTTGGCTGAGAGAAACAGAAGTTTATGGGGGGTATACAGTTCACAGGTCCTTCTAGATACTCTTAAGACCTACTCCTTGATTACATCAGACCACAGGGAGCTGAATGCAGGGATTAAATGCACTGGTGTTCACCTCTCCTATACAGCTACCTTACTGAATTATATGCTGTTGTATAAGTGTTGGCCTCTATTTTAGGGAAATTCTGTTTATTGTGGAGATCCCAGTATCTGGAATTTTCATTGTATTGAGCACGATTCCATGTTATGGGGCTGACAGGTTCTCTCCTGACATGAAGCATACATTTTATTTGGGGGCGGAGAGACAGACAACAGCCAAGGAAATTAATAAGATGATTTCATTAGGAAATGTTGTAAGGAAAATAAAACTGGGTTACATGACTGTATGGGTGTGAGTGTGTACATACACACATTTATTTGGGTTTCTAGTCAAGGTTTCATTAAGGAGGTGATATTTCAAGTGAGTTCTGGCAAAATGTTAGTCACGCTGAGGTTCAAAGACTGAGTATTCTGGGTAAGTGCAAAGGTTCTGAAGCAGAAATGAGTGTGGCATATACTGGAAAATAGAAAGAATTTGCTGGAGCATGGTGGCCCAGGGGGAGAGTCACAGGAGAAGTGTTCTAAGAGGAAGTCGAGGTACAGCTCACAAAGGTCATGGGAAAGGGCTGGAATTCATTGAAAGTACATTAGGAGGCCATGGATAGTTGTATACAGAGGAGTGACAAGACTTGATTTATGTTTTTAGATGACCCTCCTGGCTCCTATGTGGAGAATAAGTTGTAAGGAGACCAGACAGTAGGTCTTTTTTTTTTTTTTTTTTTTTTTTTTTTTTGTGGGCCTCTCACTGCTGTGGCCTCTCCCTTTCCTTGCGTTATGCGGGCCTCTCACTGTTGTGGCCTCTCCCATTTGCGGAGCACAGGCTCCGGACGCGCAGGCTCAACGGCCGTGGCTCACGGGCCCAGCCGCTCCGCGGCACGTGGGATCTTCCCGAAACGGGGCACGAACCCGCGTCTCCTGCATCGGCAGGCGGACTCTCAAGCACTGCGCCACCAGGGAAGCCCGACAGTAGGTCTTTTGAATAATCGAGGTAAGAGAGGGTGGTATGTTGGAGCAGAGTGGCAGCACTGGAAATGGAGAAGAGTGACCGTATGTTGAGGATATATTTTGGCAAGGAAGCCTACAGCGTTTACTAATGGAAAATTCTGGAAACAGAGGGGAAAAGAAAGATCAAGGCTGCCCCTTGTTGATTTGGCTGAGTAGGTGCACGAGCAAGCCAAATACTTGCGCTTCTAGGTTCCAGTCTTTTTTTTTTTTTATCCATGGCTGTCCAGCAGCTAGTTGTGATTTTGGTGTGCTCATGAGAGGAGGTGAGCTCAAGGTCCTTCTACTCTGCCGTCTTTCTCTCCTCGTCCAAATAGTTGTGTCTCTACAGAGAAGCAGGTTTTGCTTTACTATAGCTATTGTGACCTTTGTGTCTGGAAGCAAAGAATGAAGTTTGTGAGCTGCTTTTGGCAATTTTTTCTAGCAGGGTTTCATTATAGAAATTTGTATGTTCATCACACTGTTATCTCCTTACTACTTTTCTGTTTATATTCTACCTTACTTTCCTCATTTTTAAATTATTTTTCTCATTATATTATTCACATCTCTGTAATCTGCCTTGAATCAGGGTAGATCGTAAATATAAATAAATCATAATCAGATAGCAACCTGAGTTTTCAATAATCAACTGTCCACATAGGTAACCTTTAAAATGATCATCATTCATTAGTTTATGTAACACACACACACACACACCTTAACTTGCTGTGGTACAAAAAAGTATCACATTTGATCAATTGTTAAGTTTTTGTTTGTTAGTCATTCCTTCTTGCATCTGTATTGTCTATCTAAATTTATTATTGTTCTGTCACTCATCAATCGATTTTGAATAGTTAAGAAATAAGACATTAATAGACGGAAAAGGGTTGAGCTAGTTTGTTCGTAATATCCAAGACTACAGTATTAGATTCTAAGTCTGTAGAAGTAAAAGGCATTGTTGATTTAATTTTATCCATTTCTTTCAATCCTATGCTGTGTAAAGATGAGATGGTAATGTTGCTTTTAATGATGATGGTGAGGAAACTTCCAAATAGATCAGAAGGCATCTAGGGAACAGTAGGTTCACTCTACTAAAAATGGTTCAGAGAACACAATTGCTTGACATAACATCTTTTGATTGATACCGAAATGACAAGAATCAACTTGGTGAATGCCTCAGTGTTTTATTCGTTTTGTTAAAGGATCACTACCTCTTGGACTATGAACTTTCTTACACATCCCTATCAAATCCCTTCACTGACAAAACAGCTGACAAATTATTAGTCATTCTCTCGTATTTGAAGGTAGAGTAATGATCTCTATTTAACATTCCTGTCCACAACTGTTTTTTGGCTCATATTTAGCAATTCAGACATTTCCTTCTATGCAACTTTCTTGTCCAGTACATATTAACTAAGACGTTTTCATTATGCCTCTGCAAAGATGGCATGAAGAAGGCCACAGATACAATTATTTGTTTTAGACTAAAAACTACTATATCACACAATAATACTGGCATATTCTAGCATTGAAACACTGCTCTTTACTGTTCTGTTTGTTCTCTTTTTTTAAAAACCTAATTTTTAACCCATAACATTTATAAAGGAATGAATTTCTACCTAAAGAAGAATCTCAAATTCAACTAAGATGGAGAATATCAAGTTCTGCAAGACTGAACTGGCAGATATCGAATTTTTATGTCCTTTAATGTTCATGTATTTCCTACAGGCATTTTGGGGTACTGCATAAATAAACTGTTAAGATGTTAATGTTAGGGGGAGGAGGAACAAGAAGGTGAGACATTAAGTAACCATGAAATTCTAGGCTTCTTGGTTGAGTTAATTATAATTCCACATTACTGTACTATAGTAACACTTTTTGTCTATTTCTCACAGCTTTTTAAAAATCACCTTGCTGTGTGTGTTTAATTCGAGACCTTTAAGAAACCATCTTTTGACAATTAAAGGAGGATATGGTAGAATGCCCTTGGCACTTAGCACAGCTCCCAGTAAAAATTATAGGAGGGACTTCTCTGGTGGTCCAGTGGTAAAGAATCCGCCTTACAAGGCAGGGGACATGGGTTCGATCCCTGGGCAGAGAACTAAGGTACCACATGCCACGGAGCAACTAAGCCCGCACGCCACAACAACTGAGCTCGCATGCCTCAACTAGAGAGCCTTCGTTCCACAAACTATAGAGCCCACGTGCCCTGGAGCCCACGTACCACAACCATAGAGAGAAAACCCACGTGCCACAATTAGAGAGAAGCTTGCGTGCTGCAACAAAAGATCCCACGTGCTGCAACTAAGACCCAACACGGCCAAAAGTAAATTAAATAAATAAATAAATAAGTAATAAATTGTAAAAAAAAAAGAATTATAGGAATGTGTGTGGATGGGGTGAGATGGAATAGGACTATGGCATGTGATTGTTTCGGAAGAAAGTATAGTCAGTAGAATCAGCTATAGAACTAGGAATTTAACTTCTTTTGTCTCATTCACTTTTGACTTTTATTCTTTGATTCAAGATATATTCATTAAACTCCAGTTATATGCCAGGCACTCTGCTAGGTGCTGGGGTATAGTGGACAAGATGTGGACCCCATTCGAAACTTATAGCCATCTTTCATTTCTTTATTATTTTTTCTAGCCTTGGAAAACCAGTGCATGGGAAGAAATAAGGTTGTCATGGATTAGAGGGAATAGAGGAAAGTTGAGATTTGTAAGCTTCTTTCAAACCCTGAAATCCCACTTGAGATGTTAGCTGTCTGTTGTAGCAGGGCAAACCATGCTGTTCAGGGCGTCTTGGTCATCACTGGAATCCTTGTCAGAGTATTAAATAGATCATTCTCTTACCTGGCCTGCCCTACCTCCCTGTTTCTTTCTGCCTACCCAGGGACCACATGACTCTTGCCAGCATCTATCTGCCTGCTTGAGTTTATTGTTTTCCCAAGTGCCTCAAACTTAGATATTATCGGTAGGTTGACCTTTACAGGAGATAAAATATCTAAGTGTTAAATATGATGGCCATATTAAAAATCAAGACAGGTGGTTCTACAGATACAAGTGTACGTAGAGAATTATGGGGAATATTTTAAGAATCATATAGTATTAATTATTCTATTTAACAAATGCTTTATTTAGCCTTTATTATATGACAGGCTCCATTCTAAGTTCATTTTACTCTTATAGCAGCCCTATAAGGTAAATTATTATTACTATCTCTTTTTTACTGATAAGGAAACTGAGGCACAGAGGGATTAATGGCTTGCTTAGGTTCGTACATCTAGTGGACCTGGGATTCCAACTCAGGCATTCTGGCTCCAGAATCTATGTTTTTTGTTTTTTGCGGTACACGGGCCTCTCACTGTTGTGGCCTCTCCCGTTGCGTAGCACAGGCTCCGGACGCGCAGGCTCAGTGGCCATGGCTCATGGGCCTAGCCGCTCTGCGGCATGTGGGGTGTTCCCAGACCGGGGCACGAACGCGTGTCCCCTGCATCGGCAGGTGGACTCTCAACCACTGCGCCACTGGGGAAGTCCCAGGATCTATGCTTTTAACATTAACTAAAATAGGTTGCCTTATCTCTCTATAATTATGCATGGGATATCCACATGTCCATGCTCCAGTAGGATGTATGGACTGGAAATTCATATGAAAGACCTGGGCTGAGAACAGATCAGAATTCACATATATAAAGATGGTGGTCGAAGCCATGGGAGTACATAAAATCCCATTAGGAGAGGACAGATAGAATGAGGAAAGGAGATTCTCAAGTATGCGGTGCTGGGATCTAGCAACATTTAAGTGACTGGTGCAAAAAGAACAATCAGGGCTTCCCTGGTGGCACAGTAGTTGAGAGTCCGCCTGCCGATGCAGGGGACGTGGGTTCGTGCCCCGGTCTGGAAGATCCCACATGCCGCGGAGCGTCAGAGCCCGTGAGCCATGGCCGCTGAGCCTGCGCGTCCGGAGCCTGTGCTCCGCAACGGGAGAGGCCACAACAGTGAGAGGCCCGCGTACCACAAAAAAAAAAAAAAAAAAAACAGAAAAAGAACGATCAGAAATGTTGACTGAGAATGAAGCAATTCAGGAAAATGGTATCTTGGAAGCCAAGGGAAGGTAGAGTTTCAACGAGAGTTTAACTTTGCCACATACCCCTGAGAGGTTAAAAGAATGTAGGCTGAAAAACATGCTGTATCTGGCAATTGAGGTCATTGATGACTTGCTAGAGTTGGATGTTTCTAGCGAAGAAGATAGAAATGAAATGCCACAAAGACACATTTTAAGAAAACATAAGTACATGCTTACACTTTTATATTACTCATTTTCAAAACAAATTCAGTGGATTTCAAGGCTTTTTAAAAAAATAAGTTTTTTTTTTTTTTTTTTTTTTTACCACAACCCAGCTTAGCTTAGTATACTTTACCTTGTAGGCACTTAGATATTTCTCCAGTAAAGGAATATCAAAAATTTATGAGCCTCAGGAAAACGATAATTGAAGTTTCCTTAGGTGGTACATGGCCATCAGAATTAGCTGCTAATCCCTAAGCAGGCTTATCTTCTGGAATATTTATCATACCAAAATACTAGTTGTGAATCATAATTCAGAACAACCAGAATTACATGATGATATTGTACATTTGTAATTGAATGCCTGCTAAAGTGAGAAATTTGAATATTTCCCTTCAGTGCAATATTTGAGCCAAATAATGGCATCATTATTAATTTATGATATTTTCTTTTTTTTTGTTGTTGTTGTTGTTGCGGTACATGGGCCTCTCACCAATGTGGCCTCTCCCGCCGCGGAGCACAGGCTCCGGACGCGCAGGCTCAGCGGCCATGGCTCACGGGCCCAGCCGCTCCGCGGCATGTGGGATCTTCCCGGACCGGGGCACGAACCCGTGTCTCCTGCATCGGCAGGCGGACTCTCAACCACTGCGCCACCAGGGAAGCCCTATGATATTTTCTGATGTAACTAAAACTTGATTTATCATACAGTGCTTTACTGCTGTAGTTAAAGTCTTATACATCTTTGTTATGTGTCATTCTTGAAGAATATGTCCCGAAAACCTGGGAGCAGTAATAGATTTTTTTTAAATAAAGGAAGAGAGAGTTTCAAATTAAAAGATATGCCAGGGGGCTTCCCTGGTGGCGCAGTGGTTGAGAGTCCGCCTGCCAGTGCAGGCGACACGGGTTCGTGCCCCGGTCCGGGAAGATCCCACATTCCGCGGAGCGGCTGCGCCCGTGAGCCATGGCCGCTGAGCCTGCGCGTCTGGAGCCTGTGCTCCACAACGGGAGAGGCCACAGCAGTGGGAGGCCCGCGTACCGCAAAAAGATATGCCAGGATGTATAATCCAATGTTAGGTAAATTTGATTAAATACTCTTTGCTATAATCGTTTAATGTGATACATTTCTTTAAACTTGGGAGGAAAGTCCCTTAAACTGGTCGTTGGCTTCAGTTAAGAATGAAAACTCAAGTTGTTTGAATTAAGTTTTCAATGCCACTGTTGTTATCACTTTATGTATACTGACATTTCCCAGTTTGTGAAATGTTGTGGGTCATTTTGGTAACTCCCGTAACTATGTAAGGAGTTTAGTTACTTAATGGAAGTATCCAATTCTCTTCAAATAAACCATTTTAGGGAATTTGGCTTAAATTCTCATTGTTGGAAATAACCATCTAGTGTGGTGACCGTATCCTTTTATAGGTGGGCCTCGGCATATAGAACTGGGCTGATAGATTGTTGGTGTGGAATGGTAGCTGGTAGAATACATGGAGAAATGGAAAAAAATTCTTTAGGTGACATTTGCACATGATTAAGCGAATAGCAGAGCAGCTGCAATTATTTCCTGACTTCCATAGTTTTGTGAACTTTGGATTAATGCAGTAAAACTTTATAGTTTTTGTTGCTATTTTAAAAAATCATTACCATGTTTATACTTGATTATACAGGCATTAAATAAATAGGGGATACAAAGAGGAGAGCTCACTGACCAGAACTTACATAAATTTCTTTGAATTGGGCTCACTATACTTGATGCTAAATATAATGTTTTACTGTGCAGGTAACACCTGCCTTCTAATGAGCATTGCCAAACATAGGATCTAAACATACCTTCCTTAAAGTGCCATAAGTATAATATTTATGTTAATCATAAAGGTTAGTAGATTTGCTTATGGTATATTTAGAGAAGTATATTCTGTTTTTATTAAAGAATAAATCAGCTGTTTTGAAAATTTTTATGATTCCTGAAGTGGAACACCCCACTATATTTTTTCATCCCAGTTGACATGTGAAAAAGTGAGTCAATAAATAAATTCTGAAACTTGAGCTTTCTAATTTGAGATTTTATGTTTTCCAAATTTAAAATGAAATACTGAATTCATAGTTGAAACAGATGCAGTGACCTCATATATAAAAAAAATAATGATGAAAGATATGAGATCAAAATTATCTTCGTGTTACTAATTGCATACTCTCCTATTCTGCATATTGCGGTTACCAGAATTCGGAATAGAAATTACATTCAAAAGGAAATGACAGCTGTTTCCCAAATATTTTAAATCTGAGATGAAAAAGAAAACAATCCCCTGAATTCCAAGGCTTAGAAATGTATTTCTATTACCTTCTTATTTATATTAGGTCATGAGTGGAAGCCTTATTTCAGTTAGTGAGTTGACCTTAACTGTTACCTATACTGTGAGAAATTTACCAATATGCTGTTCCCCAGAGTTTTAAACTTGTTTTCTATTAATAGTATGATCTATGAGAATGATCCCCTTTGATTTTAAACTGTGCTTCATTTCAACTTATTTCAGATAAAACATTGGCTCCAGAAAAGTATTAGAAATGGTACTCTCTTCTGTACATACTGAAGAACCAGTATACCCTTTTTACTGTTCATTGTATTTCCACTGAGTGCTAGAAGCGGTGTAGTTGTATGCCCAAGCACTCATTTTACTGAACGAGCTAGAACTCTTTACCTCACCATTTTAGTTAAATGCTGGTGCCTAGGTCATTGCGACTGCTTGGTGCACACCATTCAGGATCACAGTTGTATTTGGTAAGCTTGCTAACACCTACTGTGTCTGTTTCCAACCAGCAGATGGCTTTAGCAGGGTGAAAAAGAGAATAACTTTCACTCCTTCCCTTCCCCTCCTTCCCTTTTACTTTTAGTTATTGATGAAGATAAAAGTCTCAAAAATAATTGAACCAGACAGTGCTGTGTATTAACTCTCTTTCTATTGCTCTTCCAGATCACTATCTACTAATCTACTGCTATCTTTCCATTTCTGCCACCAAGGAATTTTGGAGTTTATAAAAATAAAGATCTTTGGATCCTTACTCTCTTTCTTTGCCTTTAAAATTTTATAGGATGGACACGAGCTAGCCTCTTAACTTAGAATATGGTGCGAATACCTACTGATGATCATGAGAAAATATTTTAACTTCAAATTAGGGTTCTTCATTGCAACACTTGATAACTATGGTGTGGTTGATGTACCAGTTTGTTAATAATCTCATGCTGACCTATGGGAGTTTTTCTGTGATTTTTTTTTTTTTTTTTTTTTTTTTTTTTTTTTTTTGGTGGTACGCGGGTGGCTCACTGCTGTGGCCTCTCCCGTTGCGGAGCACAGGCTCCGGACGCGCAGGCTCAGTGGCCATGGCTCACGGGCCTAGCCGCTCTGCGGCATGTGGGATCTTCCCAGACCGGGGCACGAACCCGTGTCCCCTGTATCGGCAGGCGTACTCTCAACCACTGCGCCACCAGGGAAGCCCTGTGATAGATTTTTTTACCCACAGACTTTAGGTACAGAGAGCACGTCAATGCAACCTTTTTACTTCTTAATAAAATACAGTGCATTTTAAACAGTCTTCTGGAAATAGATAAGTGAACTTGAATACCTCTGTGTCTCATTTTCTGTATTGTCTGCAAATGATTAGTCTTTTTTCATTACCCTCCTTATTATTATTTTTATTATTATTTTTTGCGGTACGCGGGCCTCTCACTGCTGTGGCCTCTCCCGTTGCGGAGCACAGGCTCCGGACGCGCAGGCTCAGTGGCCATGGCTCACGGGCCCAGCTGCTCCGCGGCACGTGGGATCCTCCCGGACCGGGGCACGAACCCATGTTCCCTGCATCGGCAGGCGGACTCTCAACCACTGCGCCACCAGGGAAGGCCCCCCCCCTTATTATTTTAAATTATACACAATTAAGTACCTTAAGTTGCTTTTGTAAAGTTTACTTTCTGTCTAATATTGAAAAGGCCAAGATTCTATTTTGTAAATCTTGATACATGAGAGAACCCAAAAAGTAAATACTTGAATAATAACTACCTGCTTTGAAGACAACTGAGTTTATTTACATTGTAAATGTTATTTCACAGTTCAGTCAGTTACCTTACTGGGTAATAAAGATCCTGAAATTAAAATGACCCCTTTTCACAAAATACAGCTGTAGGATTCATTTACTACAAAGCTGCCTCTGTTTGATATTCCTCCTCCTGAAATAGAAAATGATATCCTACTAATGTATCTGAAGTGGCTTTAAAACCATCCAAGACATAGTTGTGAAATTAATGACTTCTTGCTTTTGGCCTCAGTTACATCTTGTGATTCTCTTGAACTATGCTTACTTTTCCTGTTTCTTCTCTGACTTTACAATGTATCTTACTGGTTGCATTCCAGATTTTTTAGAAACCTCTACTTCAGAAAGACTGTGTGGTTACAGCTGCCTTGAAATCCTTTAGACCGGTACAAATTTGAGCACTTAATTCTTAAGATTAATGTTCTATACTAGATACGGCAGTTTAAGGTTATCTTAGCCTTTTAAGTATATGAGCACCTAACAGCTTGATGAGGTAAATCACCTTACAACAAAACAGTGTAATGATGGCAAAATGTTAATTAAATTTTTCCTTGTAAAAAGATTCATTTTCAGTCTGCGTGAGCTTACACAACAGTGTTACTAAGAGCAAGGGATTTACTCAGGAGTTAAGACTGCTTATTATTGGTTCTTGACATTTAGTTCCTGTGCATATTTATTCTGTTGCAAAATACTATATCACTTGAAAACATTAATAGACAAAAATGTTTCCTTTTATTGGCAAAACTCCCACATGGTGATTTCTTATGATATTAGGGAGAAGCTTATAATCTTAATGTATGCATTAGGAAAATATGTGGCTACTGATTTTGAACACATTAAGCCTCTTACTTACCTATCCAAAACTACAGAAACAATAAAGTTATCTGGTTTGTAAAATACCCTTAATATACCCTATAACTGGGTGTATTACCCTTAGAAATACCCTTTTCTACGGTAGAATTGAACAGCTTTTTGATAACTAGTAGTATTAGTAAAAGATAAGTGTAACATCAGTAAAATTCTAGATTGCTTCTGGAACTACTGATGGCTGTATCAATCCTTTATTTTTCACTCCCTGGACATGTTTTGGCTAATCATCTAATTTCTGAATGACCAAAGGGCTGTGGAGAGAAAGGAAAAGAAGAATAAAGATCCTGCCCTAGAGGATCTTGATGCTTATAATCTACTTAAGTGTCTAGAGATAAATTCTAAAGTGTCCAAATGTCAAATTTATAATGTCATATAAATACATTAAAGAACACTAAAGGATTTACTGAATCAGAATATTAGCACTAAAAGGGACCTTAGCAATTCTCAAGTGCAGACACTTTATTTTAGGGATGAGTAAGCTGAAGCCACCAAATGGAAGGTGATTTACCTGGGGCTCACTGGCTGTCCTTGGTAAAGATGGGCCCAGAATTTAATTCACGGTGTTTTCTGACTGTCCTTAAGGGGGCTGGTTTATGCAGAAGGCTTTCTAGAAAATGTAAATCTTGAGCTTAAAGGAAATAACATTATAAACAGCAGGAGCTAGATCTAGAGATTTGGGTTTCTTTTGTCCTCTCTAAGGTTTTTCTAGTTCTAAAATTCCATATCTTTGGTTTAGATTGATATGAAAGAGGGAATAATAGGAGTAAATAACAATGAAAAGTAGTAAGAACAATAGGACTAAAATTTACAGAACTTCCTGTGTGCTAGGCTCTCCCTTAAGCACTTTACATTCATTAGCTCATCTAATCCTTACAATAACCTTATGAGGTAAGTGCTGTTTTCATTTCCATTTTACAGATGAGCAAACTGAGGCCCAGAGAAGTAACTTGCCCAATATCAAACATGGAATGTTGTAAGAGCATGTATATGTGGAATGACCAGCCCAGTCAATGTCAGGTGACTACGTTTAGGAGAAGAACTACTATGTTGAGGAATAGAGATAAGGGTTTCTCCAGGGGGAAAAATTTTTTAAGGGGGGAAAAAAAAAACAACCTAGTAATTCCTTATTGTTACATAAAATGGTGGTGTCAATATTTCTGTAGCTTCAAACAGTTAGTAATTTGAGTGTCCAGGGTTCAAGGTCTCATTTTAATTCAGCAACCCCATCTTCAAAAGCATTTATGGCTAACTACTAATACTCCATATTTCTGTTTCCAGTGTGTGTCTCTTGTGTTCCTTGCTTGCTTTAGAAAATGTTATTTAGCTTTTTCACTTCAGTTTACTCAATACCAGCTGTTTATGTGAGAAGATGTGAACAGGGTTAACTGATGATACCTTTTTATTCTTGTCTTTCCAATTTTAGGCATCAACTAGCATTATTGGTCTAAGTGACGGAAAAGATACAGAATAAAGAAGTTGTAGTGGTTCTAGTAAAATACCCACATTTGTACACTTGGAGAAGCTAATGCCTTTTTTTTTTTTCTTAACATCTTTATTGGAGTATAATTGCTTTACAATGGTGTGTTAGTATCTGCTTTATAATAAAGTGAATCAGCTATACATATACATATACATATAAATATACATATACCACATATCTCCTTCCTCTTGCATCTCCCTCCCAGCCTCCCTATCCCACCTCTCGCGGTGGTCACAAAGCACAGAGCTGATCTCCCTGTGCTATGCGGCTGCTTCCCACTAGCTATCTGTTTTACGTTTGGTAGTGTATATATGTCCATGCCACTCTCTCACTTCGTCCCAGCTTACCCTTCCCCCTCCCCATTTCTTCAAGTCCATTCTCTAGTAGGCCTGTGTCTTTATTCCCATCTTACCCCTAGGTTCTTCATGATCTTTTTTTTTTTCTTAGATTCCATATATATGTGTTAGCATATGGTATTTGTTTTTCTCTTTCTGACTTACTTCACTCTGTATGACAGTCTCTAGGTCCATCTACCTCACTACAAATAACTCAATTTCGTTTCTTTTTATGGCCGAGCAATATTCCATTGTATATATGTGCCACATCTTCTTTATCCGTTCATCTGTCAAAGGACACTTAGGTTGCTTCCATGTCCTGGCTATTGTAAATAGAGCTACAGTGAGCATTCTGGTACATGACTCATTTTGAATTATGGTTTTCTCAGGGTATATGCCCAGTAATGGGATTGCTGGGTCGAATGGTAGTTCTATTTTTAGTTTTTTAAGGAACCTCCATACTGTTCTCCATAGTGGCTGTATAAATTTACATTCCCAACAACAGTGCAGGCAGGTACCCTTTTCTCTACACCCTCTCCGGCATTTATTGTTTATAGATTTCTTGATGATGGCCATTCTGACTGGTGTGAGGTAATACCTCATTATAGTTTTGATTTTCATTTCTCTAATGATTAGTGATGTTGAGCATTCTTTCATGTGTTTGTTGGCAATCTGTATATCTTCTTTGGAGAAATGTCTATTTAGGTCTACTGCCCATTTTTGGAATGGGTTGTTTGTTTTTTGATATTGAGCTGCATGAGCTGCTTGTATATTTTGGAAATTAATTCTTTGTCAGTTTCTTCATTTGCAAGTATTTTCTCCGGTTCTAAGGGTTGTCTTTTTTTCTTGTTTATGGTTTCTTTTGCTCTGCAAAAGCTTTTAAGTTTCACTAGG
The DNA here is from genome assembly GCF_000442215.2 of Lipotes vexillifer. Taxonomy (NCBI): domain Eukaryota; kingdom Metazoa; phylum Chordata; class Mammalia; order Artiodactyla; family Lipotidae; genus Lipotes; species Lipotes vexillifer. The sequence goes on along the minus strand of NW_006771479.1, from coordinate 76,443 downwards.
TCCCATTTGTTTACTTTTGTTTTTATTTTCATTTCTCTAGGAAGTGGATCAAAAAGGTTCTTGCTGTGATTTATGTCATAGAGTGTTCTACCTATGTTTTCCTCTAAGAGTTTTCTAGTGTCTGAAATTACATTTAGGCCTTTAATCCATTTTGAGTTTATTTTTGTGTATGGTGTCAGGGATTGTTCTAATTTCATTCTTTTACACATAGCTGTCCAGTTTTCCCATCACCACTTATTGAAGAGGCTCTCTTTTCTCCATTGTATATTCTTACCTCCTTTATCAAAAATAAGGTGACCATATGAGTGTGGGTTTATCTCTGGGCTTTCTATCCTGTTCCATTGATCTATACTTCTGTTTTTGTGCCAGTACCAGACTGTCTTGATTACTGTAGCTTTGTAGTGTAGTCTGAAGTCCGGGAGCCTAATTCCTCCAGCTTCATTTTTCTTTCTCAAAATTGCTTTGGCTATTTGGGGTCTTTTGTGTTTCCATACAAATTGTGAATTTTTTTGTTCTAGTTCTGTGAAAAATGCCAGTGATAGTTTGATAGGGGTTGCACTGAACCTGTAGATTGCTTTGGGTAGTAGAGTCATTTGCACAATGTTGATTCTTCCAATCCAAGAACATGGTATATCTCTCCATCTGTTGGTATCATCTTTAATTTCTTTCATCAGTGTCTTATAATTTTCTGCATACAGGTCTTCTGTCTCCCTAGGAAGGTTTATTCCTAGGTATTTTATTCTTTTTGTTGCAGTGGTAAATGGGAGTGTTTCCTTAATTTCTCTGTCAGATTTTTCATCATTAATGTATAAGAATGCAAGAGATTTCTGTGCATTAATTTCGTATCCTGCTACTTTACCAGATTCATTGATTAGCTCTAGTAGTATTCTGGTAGCATCTTTAGGATTCTCTATGTATAGTATGTCATCTGCAAACAGTGACAGTTTTACTTCTTCTTTTCCAATTTGGATTCCTTTTTATTTCTTCTCTGATTGCTGTGGCTCTGACTTCAAAACTAGGTTGAATAATGGTGGTGAGACTGGATAACCATGTCTTGTTCTTGATCTTAGAGAAGGTGGTTTCAGTATTTCACCCTTGAGAATGATGTTGGCTGTGGGTTTCTCATATATGGCCTTTATTATGTTGAGGCAAGTTCCCTCTCTGCCTACTTTCTGGAAGGTTTTTATCATAAATGGGTGCTGAATTTTGTCAAAAGCTTTTTCTGCATCTATTGAGATGATCATATGGTGTTTCTCCTTCAGTTTGTTAATATGGTTTATCACATTGACTGATTTGCATATATTGAAGAATCCTTGCATTCCTGGGATACACCCCACTTGATCATGCTGTATGATCCTTTCAATGTGCTGTTGGATTCTGTTTGCTAGTATTTTGTTGAGGATTTTTCATCTATGTTCATCAGTGATATTGGCCTGTAGTTTTCTTTCTTTGTGACATCTTGGTCTGGTTTTGGTATCAGGGTAATGGTGGCCTCATAGAATGAGTTTGAGGGTGTTCCTTCCTCTGCTATGTTTTGGAAGAGTTTGAGAAAGGTAGGTGTTAGCTCTTCTCTAAATGTTTGATAGAATTCACCTGTGAAGCCATCTGGTACTGGGCTTTTGCTTGTTGGAAGATTTTTTATCACAGTCTCAATTTCAGTGCTTGTGAGTGGTCTGTTTATATTTTCTGTTTCTTCCTGGTTCAGGCTCAGAAGGTTGTGCTTTTCTAAGAATTTCTTCCAGGTTGTCCATGTTATTGGCATATAGTTGCTTGTAGTAATCTCTCATGTTCCTTTTGTTATTTCTGCAGTGCCAGTTGTTACTTCTCCTTTTTCATTTTTAATTCTCTTCATTTGAGTCTTCTCCTTTTCTTTTGATGAGTCTGGCTAATTGTTTATCAATTTTGTTTATCTTCTCAAAGAACCAGTTTTTAGTTTTATTGATCTTTGCTATTGTTTCCTTCATTTCTTTTTCATTTATTTCTAATTTGATTTTTATGATCTCTTTCCTTCTGCTAACTTTGGGGGGGTTTTGTTCTGCTTTCTCTAATTTCTTTAGGTGTAAGGTTAGTTTGTTTATTTGAGATGTTTCTTGTTTCCTGAGGTAGGATTGTATTGCTATAAACTTCCCTCTTAGAACTGCTTTTGCTGCATCCCATAGGTTTTGGGTCATCATGTTTGTTTGTTTTTTAACATCTTTATTGGAGTATAACTGCTTTGTAATGGTGTGTTAGCTTCTGCTTTATAACAAAGTGAATCAGTTATACATATACATATATCCCTATATCTCTTCCCTCTTGCGTCTCCCTCCCTCCAAACCTCCCTGTGGTCTTCGTGTTTTCATTGACATTTATTTCTAGGTTTTCTTTGTTTGTTTGTTTGTTTGTTCTTTGCGGTACGTGGGCCTGTCACTGTTGTGGCCTCTCCCATTGCGGAGCACAGGCTCCGGACATGCAGGCTCAGTGGCCATGGCCCACGGGCACAGCCGCTCTGCGGCATGTGGGACCGTCCCGGACCGGGACACGAACCTATGTCCCCTGCATCGGCAGGCCACCAGGGAAACCTTCTAGGTATTTTTAATTTCCTCTTTGATTACTTCAGTGATCTCTTGGTTCTTTAGTAGTGTATTATTTAGCCTCCATGTCTTTGCATTTTTTACACATTTTTTTCCTGTAATTGATATCTAGTCTTATAGTGTTGTGGTTGGTAAAGACACTTGATACGATTTCAATTTTCTTAAATTTACCAAGACTTGATTTGTGACCCAAGGTATGATCTCTCCTGGAGAATGTTCCATGAGCACTTGAGAGGAAAGTGTATTCTGTTCTTTTTGGATGGAATGTCCTATAAATATCAGTTAAGTCCATCTTGTTTAATGTATCATTTAAAGCTTGTGTTTCCTTATTTATTTTCATTTTGGGTGATCTCTCCATTGGTGAAAGTGGGGTGTTAAAGTTCCCTATTATGATTTTGTTACTGTCGATTTCCCCTTTTATGGCTGTTAACATTTGCCTTATGTACTGAGGTACTCCTATGTTGGGTGCATAAATATTTACAATTGTTATGATTCCTTGATCATTATGTAGTGTCCTTCTTTGTCTCTTGTAATAGTCTTTATTTTAAAGTCTACTTTTTCTGATGTGAGAATTGCTACTCCAGCTTTCTTTTGATTTCCACTTGCATGAAATATCTTTTTCCATCCCCTTACTTTCAGTTTGTATGTGTCCCTAGGTCTTTAGTGGGTCTGTTGTGGACAGCATATACATGAGTTTTCTTTCTGTATCCAATCAGCCAGTCTGTGTCTTTTGGTTGGAGCATTTAATCCATTTACATTTAAGGTAGTTGTCGATATGTATGTTCCTATTATCATTTTCTTAATTGTTTTGGGCTTGTTATTGTAGGTTTTTTCCATCTCTTGCATTTCCTGCCTAGAGAAGTTCCTTTAGCATTTATTGTAAAGCTGGTTTGGTGGTGCCGAATTCTCTTAACTTTTGCTTTTTTTTTAAGGTTTTAATGTCTCCGTCGAATCTGAATAAGATCCTTGCTGGGTAAGGTAACATTGGTTGTAGGTTTTTTCCCTTTCATCACTTTAAATACATCCTGCCACTCCCTTCTGGCTTGCAGAGTTTCTGCTGAAAGGTCAGCTGTTAACCTTATGGGGATTCCCTTGTATGCTATTTGTTGTTTTTCTCTTGCTGCTTTTAACGTTTTTCCCTTGTATTTAATTTTTGATAGTTTGATTAGTATGTGTCTTTGTGTGTTTCTCCTTGGATTTATCCTGTGTGGGACTCTCTGTGCTTCTTGGACTTGATTGACTATTTCCTTTCCCACATTAGGGAAGTTTTCAACTATAATCTCTTCAAATATTTTCTCAGACCCTTTCTTTTCCTCTTCCTCTGGGACCCCTATAATTCGAGTGTTGTTGCATTTAATGTTGTCCCAGAGGTCTCTGATACTGTCCTCAGTTCTTTTCATTCTTTTTTCTTCTGCGTTGCAGTAGTTATTTCCACTATTTTATGTTCCAGGTCACTTATCCATTCTTCTGCCTCAGTTATTCTGCTATCATTTCCTTCTAGAGAATTTTTAATTTCATTTACTGTGTTGTTCATCATGGTTTGTTTGCTCTTTAGTTCTTCCAGGTCCCTGTTAAACTTTTCTCATATTTTCTCCTATTTCCAAGATTTGGGATCATCTTTATTATCATTACTCTGAATTCTTTTTCATGTAGACTGCCTATTTCTTCTTCATTTGTTTGGTCTTTTGGGTTTTTACCTTGCTCCTTCGTCTGCTGTGTGTTTTTCTGTCTTTTCATTTTGCTTAACTTACTGTGTTTGGGGTCTCCTTTTCGCAGGCTGCAAGTTTGTAGTTCCTGTTGTTTTTGGTGTCTGCCCCCAGTGGCTAAGGTTGGTTCAGTGGGTTGTTTAGGCTTCCTGGTCGAGGGGACTGGTGCCTGTGTTATGGTGGATGAGGCTGGATCTTGTCTTTCTGGTGCGCAGGTGGTGTGTTTTGGCGTGTCTGTGACCTCATTGTGATTTTAGGCAGCCTCTCTGCTAATGGGTGGGATTGTGTTCATTTCTTGCTAGTTGTTTGGCATGGGGTGTCCAGCACTGTTGCTTGCTGTTAAATTATTAAAAATAAAAAAAAGAGAAAGGAATGAAAGAAGGAAGAGAGCAACCAGACCAAAAAAGAAAGCCACCAATGATAACAAGAGCTAAAAACTATACTAAAAGAAAAAAAACCCAAAAGCGGACAGACAGAACCCTAGGACAAATGGTGAAAGCAAAGCTATACAGACAGAATCACACAAATAACCATACACATACACACTCACAAAAAGAGAAAAAGGAAAAAAAAAATATGTATATGTATATATATATAAAAAAATAAAAGGAAGAGAGCAACGAAATCAATAAAGAAATCTACCAATGATAGTAAACTCTTAATACTCAACTAAGATAAACATAAAACCAGAAACAAATTGGATGCAGAAAGCAAACCCCAAGTCTACACTTGCTTGCACAGTCCACCTCCTCAATTTGGGATGATTCATTGTCATTTCAGGTGTTCCACAGATGCAGGGTACATCAAATTGATTGTGGAGATTTAATCAGCTGCTTCTGGGGCTGCTGGGAAAAATTTCCCTTTCTCTTCTTTGTTCGCACAGCTCCTGGGGTTCAGCTTTGGATTTGGCCCTGCCTCTGCGTGTAGGTCACCTGTGGGCATCTGTTCCCACCCACACAGGAGGAGGTAAAATTAGCAGCTCATTAGGAGGCTCTGGCTCACTCTAGCCCCCTTCAGGCTGTGTTCATACAGCCAACCCCAGTCCTCTCCCTGGGATCTGAACTCTCAAGCCCCAGCCTCAGCTCCCAGGCCTCACCCATCCCAGCAGGTGAGTAGACAAGCCTCTCAGGCTGGTGAGCGCTGTTCGTCACTGATCCTCTGTGTGGGGATCTCTCCTGTTTGCCCTTTGCACCCCTATTGCTGCGCTCTCCTCTGTGGCTCTGATGCTTCCCTGCCTCCAACCTCCATCTCCCCCAGTGAAGGGGCTTCATAATGTGTGGAAAGCTTTCCTCCTTCACAGCTCCCTCCCCAAGGTGCAAGTCCTGTCCCTATTCTTTTGCCTCTGTGTTTTCTTTTTTCTTTTGCCCTACCCAGGTACGTGGGGAGTTTCTTGCCTTTTGGGAAGTTTGAGGTCTTCTGCCAGCATTTAGTAGTTGTTCTGTAGGAGTTGTTCCACATGTAGATGTATTTCTGAAGTATTTGTGGGGAGGAAGGTGATCTCTACATCTTACTCCTCCGCCATCTTGAAAGTCTCCGCTGATGCCTTTTTGATGAAGGACTTTATTTGATCCTCTCAAAGGAATATTGGATTTCTTAATGTTCTCTAGTGTCCTTTAACATTTTATTATTGACTTTACTAATAAAATGGTAAAAAATACATATAACTGTTGAGGATCTGTGCTGGAAGTACAGTTTGGTTATACGTGGAGTTTTCCTGTGTGTCATTCGATACGCTTTAGTTAACAGTCTGTCTGCTCTGTTTTCATTCAACAGTATTTACTCAGCTCCCACTAGGCATTAGGTTCTGATGTGGGTGCTGGAGTGTGGGTCTGCCACTATGTTCACTAGCCTGTTATTACTCAAGGTTTCACATTGAAGTAGATAAGTTTCTCTTTGGATCAGATTTAGCAAAAATAATTCTGAAGCCAAGATAAAGCAAATACACAGTGTTATAGAGCCTACATTTATTCTAGCTGTTCCACAGAAATTATTAGACATAAAGCACAAGGTAATAAATTCTTATGATACAGACTAAGTCTGGAGTATTACTATTTTGCAGTACACGATTTTGTCTACAACTGGGTTTTTTCTCCCTCCCTCCTTTCTCCTTTTCCTCCTTTTTGTTACAGTATCATTAGAAAAAATTTTAAATGAGATCTGTAAATTAAACACATTTTCTATTTGTTCTAGCTAGTGTAAAACAGACCATTATTTGGAACATTTGGTAATATGTAGAGAACATATTGAGTTAACTCTAAAAATCCCCTACAGTCTAAGTATACTTAAAGTTTGGAATAATGTTTTATAAGGTAATATCAAATGAGAGTTCAGTAACCAGTCATATAGAGATTGATGTACTCATAAATTTTGTATCTGTCACTTTAATTGCCTTGTTGATATATCTGGGATGACCAAGTCTTCCCTGTTTGTCTGGAACTCTTCCAGTTTTAGCACTCGAAGTCCCAAATCTCAGGAAAGCCTTCAGTCCTGAGAAACCAGGATAGTTGGTCACCCTAATTATATCTAAATCTGAAGATTTAATTTTCTCCATTTCAGGGATAAAGTAGTTAGTGAACAAATATCGTGTGTGAACCTTTTTAGCTAAAGGGCACATATTAACATATTAATGTTTATCTAAATACAGTAATAGATAATTGAAAGATGAGGGAATAGATGAATGGGTGGATGGATGGATAGATAGGTAAATATATAGGAAAATGACTGTGTAATACCTTCTGAATGGTTAGGAAACATTATCTGTTAAAATCCTAATCACCTCTTAAGGCCCAACATAACTCTCATCTTTTTGTCAAGATTTCTCTGAATCTTGTAGGATTAATCACTCTACTCTGTGCCTACAAAATTCTGTTTATGCCTTTATTACTGGATTTACCATAGTTGTATTATATTTGGTTGTATGCATATCTGTATCTGCCACTGAACTATGAATTCCTAGCAGAGCAAGAATGTGCCTTAATACGTCTTTGTCCTTCAGCTTCCATGTACTGCCTTGTGCCGAGTACAAGCTGAATATGGTATTGTTGAATTGAGCATTCACTTTCCCTCCAATTTTAATAATCTTTATTGAAATGTAACTTACCTACAATTATATTCACCAGTTTTAAATATACAGTTCAATAAGTTGTAACAAAATCAAGATAAAAAACATTCCAATCACCCCAGAAAGCCCCCTGTGCCACTTTGAAGTTACTCTCTCCCTGTCACCCTGGCCCCAGGCAACTGCTGATGTACTTTTATCTGATTCTAGTTTTGCCTTTTCTAGATTTTCATATGAACTGCATATGTTTGACTTCTTTGACTTAACATAATACTTTTTGAGAATTATCTCTATTGTGGCTTCCATCAGGAATTTGTTTCATTTTATTGCTGGGTAGTATTCCATTATATGGATATACCACAATTTGTTTATCCATTAACCTGTTGATGGGCATTTAGTTATTTCCAGTTTGGGGCTATTATAAATAACACTGCTGTAAATATTAGCATACACATTTTGTATTGACATCTGTTTTAATTTCCTACAGGTAAATATCTAGGATTGCAATTGCTGAATCTAACAATAAGTGTACATGTAAGTTTATAAGAAATTGTTAAATGTTGTGCAAAGTGGCTGTACCATTTTGCATTCCCACCAACAATGCATGAGAATTCAGCTTGCTCTGTATCCTTGCCAACACTTGAAATTTTAGTCATTCTAGTATGTGTTTGGTATTATCCCACTGTGGTTTTATTTTGCATTTCCCTAATGACTAAAGATTTTAATCATCTTTTGATATATTTTTCATTTGCATAGCTTCTTTGCTGAAGCATCCATTCAAATCTTTTAACCATTTTTAAAATTCATTTTTTTTTTGTCTCCTTGCTCCTTGAATTTTAAGAGCTCTTTTTATTTTCTGGATACAAGCCTTTATCAGCTATATGTCTTGAAATTATTTTCTACCAGTTTTAATATTTTATTTAATTTTTTATTGACAAAGAGTGAAATTTTTAACTTTAACAAAGTACAGTTAGCCAGTTGTTTCTTTTATGGTTCATACATTTGGTGTTCTATCTAATAAATATTTACCTAACATAATGTGACAAAAGTTTTCTCTTATGTTTTCTTCTAAAAGTGTTATTGTATTAGGTTTTTCATTTAAGTCTATGATTCATTTTAAGATACTTTTTGCATATAGTTAAAATAAAGGTCATGTTTTTACTTTTCCATATGTATACCCAATTGTTTTAGTACTATTTGTTGAAAAAGATTATCTTTTCCCTATTTAATTACCCTGGCACCTTTGAAAAAAGAAAAAAATTGACCATATAAACGATGGTCTATTTCTGTACTATTTTTTCCATTAATCTTTATGCTATTAGCACACTGCCTTTATTAAAATGATTTTGCAAGAAGTCTTAATATCAGGTAATGTAAGTTGGTCAGCTTAGGCTTTTTAAAAAATGTTTTGACTGTTCTAAATCCTTTGCACATCTGTGTAAATGTTAGAACCAGCTTGCCAATTTCTGCTAGGATTTTTATTTCTGGCACTTTTCATTCTTCTGTATTTATCCACATTTCCATCTAGTGCTATTTTTCTTCTACCTGAAGAATTTCTTTAAACATTTCTTTTAGTGCACATCTGGAGATGAAAAGGAAGTTGTAAGATAAAAAATAAGACCAATATCCTTCATAAACACAAGTGTAAAAATCCTTAACAAAATTTTAGCGAATTAAATCCATAACGTATAAAAAGGTTAATATATTATGACTGAGTAGGGTTTATTCCAGGAATGCAAAGTTGGTGTAACATTAAAACAACGTAATGTAATCTACCAAGTTAATAAACTAAAAAAGAAGAAATGTATAAGCATCTCAATAGATGCAGGTAAAGTATTTGGTAAAATTCAATGCCCATTCATAATGAAAACTATCATCGAACTGTGAACAGAAGGGAAATCCTACGGCCTAGATTTCAAAGAGAGTCTATGAAAAAAATCAACACGTAACATCATACTTAGTGGCAAAAGAATAAACACGTCCCTTTTAAGATTAGTAAAAGTGTGTTCACACTCTTCTGTTCAACACTGTACTGTCCACCTTCTATTGAACTGTTGTTCAGCACTGCCCTGGAGCACCTAGTCAAGGCCAAATTTAGAAATCTGGGTAAAGTTGTCTTACTCCACTCTTTTATTCAATATATTTCATGAGAAAACATATTTACTGAGAATTTTGCTAAGCTTTGTGGAAGGTTACACTCTCTTGGTAAATACCCATACTTTTCCCCTGTCTTCTCCTGGAGAAGATCAACTTTGGCAGTCAACATTTCTTACTAATACATATACTTACTTGATAATGCACAGTAAACCTAATGAATAGGAATTAATATGTAAAATAATAGGCTAGTTAGATTATGTGGATGACATGGCTGCTCTTTGCAAGAGGGGAAGTGTGTAACTAGACTGAAGACTATGTATATAATTTTGTATAACCTCATGAAAAAATGTTACTCTCTTAATAACTTTTTTAATGTAATAAAAATTGCTATATCGAGATTGAACAACTTCCTACTGATGAAAAATAGTAGTAGTGTGGCAACATAAAATAATTCGCATCTATCAAAACAACATCTTATAAATGACTTCAAAGCACATTGGAGCCATATTGAGAGAAATGAAATTTAATTTTGTTTCAGGCAGATTGCATGTTAATAATTAATTATTAGTGAGTTCTTTTCTTATCTAAATACCACCCACATATCAGAGAACAGCTCATATTTCTGCTCCTCGAATTTCTTCCTGATCAGCCTTATTGGAAATGATTTCTACCTCTAAATTTTCTTATGAGTTATAATCCTTACCACTCAACATATTAGAGTTTACATTGTATTGTCTTTTAACTTATATTACCATATATATAATCATTTTAATTTGGTAGACTTAATTTTTAGAGGAGTTTTAGATTGACATAAAAATTAAACAGAAAGTACAGAGTTCCTATATATCCATTACCCTCCACCCCCACACACAATTTCCCCTATTATTAACATCTTATTAACATGGTACATTTGTTAAAATTGATGAGTCAATACTGATATATTGTTATTAATTAAAGTTCATACCTTACATTAGATTTCTTTCTGTGGGGTTGTACATTCTATGGGTTTTGCCAGATATATAATGGCCTATATCTTCCATGACAGTATCATACAGAAGAGTTTCACTGCCCTAAAAATGCTCTATGCTCCACCTGTTTATCCCTCCCTTCTTCCCCCTTGCTCCCAGTTGCTGGGACCACTGATATTTTTACTGCCTCCATTGTTTTGCTTTTTTTCAGAATGTTATATAGTTGGAATCATACACTAGGTAGCCTTCTCACATTGCCTTCTTTCATTTAGTAATATGTATTTAAGATTCTGCCATGTGTTTTCATAAGATGATAGCTCAGTTCTTTTTTTTTTTACATCTTTATTGGAGTATAATTGCTTCATAATGGTGTGTTAGTTTCTGCTTTATACAAAAGTAAATCAGCTATACATACACATATATCCCCATATCTCTTTCCTCTTACATTTCCCACCCTCCCTATCCCACCCCTCTAGGTGGTCACAATAGCTCAGTTCTTTTTAGCGCTAATATTCCATTTTCTGGGTGTACCACAGTTTATGTATCCATTTGTCTATTGAAGGACATTTTGGTTGCTTCCAAACTTTGGCAGTTATGAACAAAGCTGCTATAAACGTCCCTTAACAGTTTTTACATAGGTGTAACTTTTCAACTTTTGGGGATAAATACCAAATAGAGCGATTTCTGGATTGTACTGTAAGAGTATGCTTAGTTTTGTGAGGAACTGCCAAGTTATCTTCCAAAGTGACTGTATCATTTTTCATTCCCACCAACAATAATGAGTTCCTATTGATCCACATCCTTGCTAGTGTTCAGTGTTGTCAGTGTTTTGGATTTTAGCTATTCCGTTAGATGTGTATCTGATTGTTTTAACTTGCAGTTCCTTAATGACATATCATGTTGAGTATCTCTTCATGTACTTATTGGCCATCTTTATATTTTCTTTGGTGAGGTATCTGTTCAGATTTTTGCCCATTTTTTAATCGAATTGTTTTATTCTTATTGAATTTTAAGAGTTCTTGGTATATTTTGGCTATGTCATTTATCAGATATGTGTTTTGTAAATTTTTCTCCCAGTTTATGAATTACATTTTCATTTTTGTAACAGTGTTTTTTATACAGCAGAAGTTTGTAATTGTAATGAAATCCAAGTTACCAGCTCTTTTCATGGACTGTACTTTTGGTATTAGATCTAAAAAGCCATCATCAAACCCAAGGTCACCTATCTTTTTTCTTATGTTATCTCCTAGGAGTTTTGTATTTTTGTGTTTTACATTTAGGTCTATGATCTATTTTGAGTTAATTTTTGTGAAGTGTGTAAGGTCTGTGTCTAGATTCATTTTTTTGCACTTGGATGTCCAGTTATTCTAGTACCATTTGTTGAAAAGGCCACCCTTCCTCCATGGAATTGCCTTTGTCAAAGATCAGTTGACTATATGTGTGTTGGTCTATTTCTGGGTTCTTTTTTCTGTTTCATTGGTCTGTTTGTCTGTTCTTTTGCCTTTACCACATAGTCTTTCTTGATTGTTATAGATTTATACTAAGTTTTGAAGTCCAATAATGTCAATCCTCTGACTTTGTTCTTCTCCTTCAATACTGTGTTGGCTACTCTGGGTCTTTTGTCTTTTCATATAAACTTTAGAGTAAGTTTGTGGATACCCTCAAAATAACTTGCTGTGATTTTGATTGGAATTGTGCTCAATCTATATATAACATTGGGGGCATCTTGACAATATTGAGCCTTCCTATCTACATACATGGAATAACTGTCACTTAGATCATTTATATCTTCTTTGATTTCTTACGTCTAGGTTCTACAGTTTTCCTCATATAGGATCTTATATATATATTGTTAGATATCTACCTCAGTATTTCTTTCTTTGCATTTTATTTTGGCAGGGGGTGGGGATGCCTAGTGGTGCTTATATTAGTCAAGGTTCTCCTGAGAAATAGAAAGAAGATCTGTGCACAGGGTTCATTACTATTTAGGGATGGTTGCTTATAGCACCTGTCACCTTAAAGAGCAAAGAAATATATCTATATATTACTTACCTGTGTATGTACACACAACTATAGATATTTTTATATGTAACTATCTGGATCTACTTTAAGCTAAACACAAGTTCATAGTTAAGTCTCTTACCATATGGATCATTCTCCGCCCCCCGCGCCACGGCTTCCCCCCCTTGGTGTCCATACATTTTTTTTCTCTACTTCTGTGTCTCAATTTCTGCTCTGCAAACTGGTTCATCTGAACCATTTTCTAGGTTCCACATATATGCGTTAATATATGATATTTGTTTCTCTATTTCTAACTTACTTCACTGTGTATGACAGTCTCTAGATGCATCCATGTCTCTAAAAATGACCCAGTTTGGTTCCTTTTTATGTCTGAGTAATATTCCATTGTATATATGTACCACATGTTCTTTATCCATTCGTCTGTCGATGGGCATTTAGGTTGCTTCTATGACCTGGCTATAGTAAATACTGTTGCAATGAACATTGGGGTGCATGTGTCTTTTTGAATTATGGTTCTCTCTGGGTATAGTAGGATTGCTGGGTCATATGGTAATTCTATTTTTAGTTCTTTAAGGAACCTCTGTACTGTTCTCCATAGTGGCTGTATCAGTTTACATCCCACTAACAGTGCAAGAAGTTTCCCTTTTCGCCACACACTCTCCAGCATTTGTTGTGTGTAGATTTTCTGATAATGCCATTCTAACTGGTGTGAGGTGATACCTCAGTGTAGTTTTGATTGGCATTTCTCTAATAATTAGTGATGTTGACCAGTTTTTATGTGCTTCTTGGCCATCTGTATGCCTTGTTTGGAGAAATGTCTATTTAGGTCTTCTGCCCATTTTTGGATTGGGTTGTTTGTTTTTATAATATTGAGCTGCATGAGCTGTTTATATATTTTGGAGATTAATTCTTTGTCCGATGATTCATTTGCAAATATTTTCTCCAATTTTGAGGGTTGTCTTTTCACCTTGTTTATGGTTTCCTTTGCTATGCAAAAGCTTTTAAGTTTCATTAGGTCCCATTTGTTTATTTTTGTTTTTATTTCCATTACTCTAGGAGGTGGATCAAAAAAGATCTTGCTGTGATTTATGTCAAAGCGTGTTCTTCCTATGTTTTCCTCTAAGAGTTTGATAGTGCCTGGCCTTACATTTAGGTCTTTAATCCATTTTGAGTTTATTTTTTTGTATGGTGTTAGGCAGTGTTCTAATTGCATTCTTTTATATGTAGCTGTGCAGTTTTCCCAGTACGACTTACTGAAGAGACTGTCTTTTCTCAATTGTATATCCTTGCATCCTTTGTCATAGATTAGTTGACCATAAGTGCGTGGGTTTATCTCTAGGCTTTCTTTCCTGTTCCATTGATCTATATTTCTGTTTTTGTGCCAGTACCATATTGTCTTGATTACTGTAGCTTTGTAGTATAGTCTGAAGTCAGGGAGTCTCATTCCTTTAGCTCCTTTTTTTTCCCTCAAGACCACTTTGGCTATTCGGGGTCTTTTGTGTCTCCATACAAATTTTAAGATTTTTTGTTCCAGTTCAGTAAAAAATGCCATTGGTAATTTGATAAGGATTGCATTGAATCTGTAGGTTGCTTTGTGTAGTATAGTCATTTTCACAATATTGATTCTTCCAATCCAAGAACATGGTATATCTCTCCATCTGTTGGTATCATCTTTAATTTCTTTCATCAGTGTCTTATAGTTTTCTGCATGCAGGTCTTTTGTCTCCCTAGGTAGGTTTATTCCTAGGTATTTTATTCTTTTTGTTGCATTGGTAAATGGGAGTGTTTCCTTAATTTCTCTTTCAGATTTTTCATCATTAGTGTATGGAAATGCAAGAGATTTCTGTACATTAATTTTGTATCCTGCAACTTTACCAACTTCATTGATTAGCTCTAGTAATTTTCGGGTGGCTTCTTTAGGATTCTCTATGTATAGCATCATGTCATCTGCAAACAGTGACAGTTTTACTTCTTCTTTTCCAATTTGTATTCCTTTTATTTATTTTTCCTCTCTGATTGCCGTGTCTAGGACTTCCAAAATTATGTTGAATAATAGTGGTGAGAGTGGACATCCTTGTCTTGTTCCTGATCTTAAAGTAAATGCTTTCAGTTTTTCACCATTGTGAATGATGTTTACTGTGGATTTGTCGTATATGGCGTTTATTATGTTGAAGAAGGTTCCATCTTTGCCCACTTTCTGGAGAGTTTTTATCATAAATGGGTGTTGAATTTTGTTAAAAGCTTTTTCTTCATCTCTTGAGATGATCATATGGATTTTCTCCTTCAATTTGTTAATATGGTGTATCATGTTGTTTGATTTGCATATACTGAAGAATCCTTGCATTCCTGAGATACACCCCACTTGATTGTAGTGTATGATCCTTTTAATGTGCTGTTGGATTCTGTTTGCTAGTATTATGTCAAGGATTTTTGCATCTATGTTCATCAGTCATATTGGCCTGTAGTTTTCTTTCTTCGTGACATCTTTGTCTGGTTTTGGTATCAGAGGTATGGTAGCCTCGTAGAATGACTTTGGAGGGTTCCTCACTCTGCTATATTTTAGAAGAGTTTGAGAAGGGTAGGTGATAGCTCTTCTCTAAATGTTTGTAGAATTCACCTGTGAAGCCATCTGGTCCTGGACTTTTGTTTGTTGGAAGATTTTTTGTGTGTGTGGTACACGGGCCTCTCACTGTTGTGGCCTCTCCCGTTGCGGAGCACAGGCTCCGGACGCGCAGGCTCAGCGGCCATGGCTCACGGGCCCAGCCGCTCCATGGCATGTGGGGTCTTCCCAGACTGGGGCACGAACCCGTGTCCCCTGCATCGGCAGGTGGACTCTTAACCACTGCGCCACCAAGGAAGACCTGTTGGAAGATTTTTAATCACAGTTTCAATTTCAGTGCTTGTGATTGGTCTGCTCATATTTTGTATTTCTTCCTAGTTCAGTCTCAGAAGGTTGTGCATTTCTAAGAATTTGTCCATTTTTTCCAGATTGTCCATTTTTGGGCATATACTTGCTTATAGTAATGTCTCATGATCCTTTGTATCTCTGCAGTGTCAGTTGTTACTTCTCCTTTTTCATTTTTAATTCTCTTCATTTGAGTCTTCTTTTCTTTTGATGAGTCTGGCTAATGGTTTATCAATTTTGTTTATCTTCTCAAAAAACCAGCTTTTAGTTTAATTGATCTTTGCTATCGTTTCCTTCATTTCCTTTTCATTTATTTTTGATCTGATCTTTATGATTTTTTTCTTTTGCTAGCTTTCGGCTTTTTTCTTTTCTTCTTTCTCTTATTGCATTAGGTGTAACGTTAGGTTGTTTATCTTAGATGTTTCTTGTTTCTTGAGGTAGAATTGTATTGCTATAAACTTCCCTTTTTTGCTGCTTCTATAGGTTTTGGGTCGTCATGTTTTCATTGTCATTTGTTTCTAGGTATTTTTTGATTTCCTCTTTGATTTCTTCAGTGATCTCTTGGTTATTAAGTAGTGTGTTGTTTAGCCTCCATGTGTTTGTATTTCTTACAGACTTTTTCCTGTAATTCATATCTATTCTCATAGCGTTTTGGTCAGAAAAGATACTTGATACGATTTCATTTTTTTTAATTTACCAAGGCTTGATTTGTGACCCAAGACATGATCTATCCTGGAGAATGTTCCATGAGCACTTGAGAAGATGTGTCTTCTGTTGTTTTAGGATGGAATGTCCTATAAATATCAATTAAGTCCATCTTGTTTAATGTATCATTTAAAGCTTGTGTTTCCTTATTTATTTTCATTTTGAGTAATCTTCCCATGGTTGAAAGTGGGGTGTTAAAGTCCCCTACTATGATTTTGTTACTGTCAATTTCCCCTTTCATGGCTGTTAGTATTTGCCTTATGTATTGAGGTGCTCCTATGTTTGTGCATAAATATTTACAATTGTTATATCTTCTTGGATTGATCACTTGATCATTATGTAGCGTCCTACTTTGTCTCTTGTAATAGTCTTTGCTTTAAAGTCTATTTTATTTGATATGAGTATTGCTCCTCCAGCTTTCTTCTGATTTTCATTTGCATGGAATATCTTTTTCCTTCCCCTCCCTTTCAATCTGTATGTGTCTGAACTGGGTCTTCTGTAGACAGCATATATATGGGTCTTGTTTTTATCTCAATTCAGCCAATCTCTGTCTTTTGGTTGGAGCATTTAATACATTTACATTTAAAGTAATTATCGATATGTATGTTCCTATTACCATTTTCTTAGTTGTTTTGGGTTTGTTATTGTAGGTCTTTTCCTTCTCTTGTGTTTCCTGCCTAGAGAAGTTCCTTTAGCATTTGTTGTAAAGCTGGTTTGGTGGTGCCAAATTCTCTTAGCTTTTGATTGTCTTTAAAGGTTTTAATTTCTCCCTCAAATCTGAATGATATCCTTGCTGGATAGAGTAATCTTGGTTGTAGGTTTTTCTCCTTTATCACTTTAAGTATGTCCTGCCACTCCCTTCTGGCTTGCAGAGTTTCTGCTGAAAGATCAGCTGTTAACCTTATGGGGATTCCCTTGTGTGTTATTTGTTGGTTTTCCCTTGCTGCTTTTAATATGTTTTCTTTGTATTTAATTTTTGACAGTTTGATTAATATTTGTCTTGGCATGTTTCTCCTTGGATTTATTCTGTATGGGACTCTCTGTGTTTCCTGGACTTGATTAACTATTTCCTTTCCCATATTAGGGAAGTTTTCAACTATAATCTCTTCAAATATTTTCTCAATCCCTTTCTTTTTCTCTTCTTCCTCTGGGACCCGTGTAATTCGAATGTTTGTGCATTTAATGTTGTTCCAGGGATCTCCGAGACTGTGCCTCAATTCTCTTTTCATTCTTTTTTTTAATTCAGCTCTGCGGTAGTTATTTCCACTATTTTATCTTCCAGGTCACTTATCCGTTCTTCTGCCTCAGTTATTCTGCTATTGATCCCTTCTAGAGAATTTTTAATTTCATTTATTGTGTTATTCATCACTGTTTGTTTGCTCTTTAGTTCCTGTAGATCCTTGTTAAACGTTTCTTGTATTTTCTCCATTGTATTTTCAAGATTTTGGATCATCTTTACTATCATTATTCTGAATTCTTTTTGAGGTGTACTGCCTATTTTCTCTTCATTTGTTAGGTCTCGTGGGTTTTTGCCTTGCTCCTTCATCTGCTGTGTGTTTCTCTGTCTTCTCATTTTGCTTAACTTACTGTGTTTGGGGTCTCCTTTTCCCAGGCTGCAGGTTCGTAGTTCCCATTGTTTTTGGTGTCTGTCCGCAGTTGGTTGGGCCAAGGTTGGTTCAGTGGGTTGTGTAGGCTTCCTGTTGGAGGGGAGCAGTGCCTGTGTTCTGGTGGATGAGGCTGTCTCCTGTCTTTCTGATAAGTAGGTCCACGTCTGGTGGTGTGTTTTGGGGTGACTGTGGCCTTATGATTGTAGGCAGCCTCCCAGCTAATGGATGGGGTTGTGTTCCTGTCTTGCTAGTTGTTTGGCATAGGGTGTCCAGCATTGTAGCTTGCTGGTCGTTGAGTGGAGTTGGGTCTTGGTGTTGAGATGGAGATCTCTGGGAGATTTTCACCGTTTGATATTACGTGGATCTGGGAGGTCTCTTGTGGACCAGTGTCCTGAACTTGACTCTCCCACCTCAGTTGCACAGCCCTGATGCCTGGCTGGAGCACCAAGCACCTGTCCTCCATATGGCTCAGAATAAAAAGGAGAAAAGAAAAAAAGAAGATAAAATAAAATAAAGTAAAATAAAATAAAATAAAGTTATTAAAATAATTATTAAGAAAAAAAAATTTTAAGTAAAAAAAAAACGGACAGACAGAACCATAGGGGCAAATGGTAAAAGCAAAGCTATACAGACAAAATCACACACCAAAGCATACATATACACACTTACAAAAAGAGAAAAAGGGAAAAAAATATATATATATCATTTCTCCCAAAGTCCACCTCCTCAATTTGGGATGATTCATTTTCTATTCAGGTATTCCACAGATGCAGGGTACATCAAGTTGATTGTGGAGATTTAATCCCCTGCTCCTGAGGCTGCTGGGAGACATTTCCCTTTCTCTTCTTTGTTCACACAGCTCCCAGGTTCCAGCTATGGATTTGGACCCGCCTCTGTGTGTAGGTCACCTGAGGGTGTCTGTTCTTTGCTCAGACAGGACTGGGTTAAAGGAGCAGCTGATTCGGGGGCTCTGGCTCACTCAGGCCCGGAGGAGGGAGGGGTATGGATTCAGGGTGAGCCTGTGGCGGCAGAGGACAGCATGAGGCATGCCATGCATTCTCTGGGGGAAGTTGTCCCTGGATCATGGGACCCTGGAAGTGTCAGGCTGCACAGGCTCTCAGGAGTGGAGGTGTGGATACTGACCTGTCCTTGCACACAGGCTTCTTGGTGGCTGCAGCAGCAGCCTTAGCATCTCATGCCCATCTCTTGGGTCCATGCTGATAGCCACGGCTCGTGCCCGTCTCTGGAGCTCCTTTAAGCAGCGCTCTTAATCCCCTCTCCTCGCGCACCAGGAAACGAAGAGGCAAGAAAAAGTCTTTTGTCTCTTCAGCAGCTCCAGACTTTTTCCTGGACTCCCTCTTGGCTAGCTGTGGCGCACTAGCACGCTTCAGGCTGTGTTCATGCAGCCAACCCCAGTCCTCTCCCTGGGATCCGACCTCTGAAGCCCGAGCCTCAGCTCCCAGCCACCCCCATCCCAGTGGGTGAGCAGACAAGCCTCTCGGGCTGGTCAGTGGTGGTCGGCACCAATCTTCTGTGCGGGAATCTCTCCACTTTGCCCTCCGCACCCCTGTTGCTGCGCTTTCCTCTGTGGCTT
>NW_006771479.1:43370-55411 GCF_000442215.2 Lipotes vexillifer | reverse complement strand
GGCTGGATCTTGTCTTTCTGGTAGGCAGGTCCATGTCTGGTGCTGTGTTTTGGGGTGTCTGTGGACTTATTATGATTTTAGGCAGCCTCTCTGCTAATGTGTGGGGTTGTGTTTCTGTCTTGCTAGTTGTTTGGCATAGGGTGTCCAGCACTGTAGCTTGCTGGTCATTGAGTGAAGCTGGGTCTTGGTGTTGAGATGGAGATTTCTGCCTTTTGATATTACATGTAGCTGGGAGGTCTCTTGTGGCCCAGTGTCCTGAAGTTGGCTCTCCCACCTCAGAGGCACAGCACTGACTCCTGGCTGGAGCACCAAGAGCCTTTCATCCACATGGCTCTGAATAAAAGGGAGAAAAAGTAGAAGGAAGGAAAGAAAGAATGAGGATAAAATAAAATAAAATAAAGATAAAATAAAATAAAGTTATTAAAATAATTATTAAGAAAAAAAAATTTTAAGTAAAAAAAAAACGGACAGACAGAACCATAGGGGCAAATGGTAAAAGCAAAGCTATACAGACAAAATCACACACCAAAGCATACATATACACACTTACAAAAAGAGAAAAAGGGAAAAAAATATATATATATCATTTCTCCCAAAGTCCACCTCCTCAATTTGGGATGATTCATTTTCTATTCAGGTATTCCACAGATGCAGGGTACATCAAGTTGATTGTGGAGATTTAATCCCCTGCTCCTGAGGCTGCTGGGAGACATTTCCCTTTCTCTTCTTTGTTCACACAGCTCCCAGGTTCCAGCTATGGATTTGGACCCGCCTCTGTGTGTAGGTCACCTGAGGGTGTCTGTTCTTTGCTCAGACAGGACTGGGTTAAAGGAGCAGCTGATTCGGGGGCTCTGGCTCACTCAGGCCCGGAGGAGGGAGGGGTATGGATTCAGGGTGAGCCTGTGGCGGCAGAGGACAGCATGAGGCATGCCATGCATTCTCTGGGGGAAGTTGTCCCTGGATCATGGGACCCTGGAAGTGTCAGGCTGCACAGGCTCTCAGGAGTGGAGGTGTGGATACTGACCTGTCCTTGCACACAGGCTTCTTGGTGGCTGCAGCAGCAGCCTTAGCATCTCATGCCCATCTCTTGGGTCCATGCTGATAGCCACGGCTCGTGCCCGTCTCTGGAGCTCCTTTAAGCAGCGCTCTTAATCCCCTCTCCTCGCGCACCAGGAAACGAAGAGGCAAGAAAAAGTCTTTTGTCTCTTCAGCAGCTCCAGACTTTTTCCTGGACTCCCTCTTGGCTAGCTGTGGCGCACTAGCACGCTTCAGGCTGTGTTCATGCAGCCAACCCCAGTCCTCTCCCTGGGATCCGACCTCTGAAGCCCGAGCCTCAGCTCCCAGCCACCACCATCCCAGTGGGTGAGCAGACAAGCCTCTCGGGCTGGTGAGCGTTGGTCAGCACCAATCCTCTGTGGGGGAATCTCTCCACTTTCCCCTCTGCACCCCTGTTGCTGCGCTCTCCTCTGTGGCTCCAAATCTTTCCCCCTCCGCCACCCACAGTCTCCGCCTGCGAAGGGGCTTCCAAGTGTGTGGAAACATTTCCTCCTTCACAGCTCCCTCCCACTGGGGCAGGTCCCATCCCTATTCTTTTGTCTCTGTTTTTTCTTTTTTCTTTTGCCCTACCCAGGTACGTGGTGAGTTTCTTGCCTTTTGGGAAGTCTGAGGTCTTCTGCCAGCGTTCAGTAGATGTTCTCTAGGAGTTGTTCCACGTGTAGATGTATTTCTGATGTATCTGTGGGGAGGAAGGTGATCTCCGCGTCTTACTCTTCCTCCATCTTGAAGCTCCTCCTAACTTTGGGTTTTGTTTGTTCTTCTTTCTCTAGTTCCTTTAGGTGTAAATTTAGATTGTTTATTTGAGATTTTTCTTGTTTCTTGAGGTAGGCTTGTATAGCTATAAACTTCCCTCTTAGAACTGATTTTGCTGCATCCCATAGGTTTTGGATCGTCGTGTTTTCATTGTCATTAGTCTCTAGGTACTTTTGATTTCCTCTTTGATTTCTTCAGCAATCTCTTGTTTAGTTAGTAATGTATTGTTTAGCCTCCATGTGTTTGTGTATTTTACGTTTTTTCCCCCTGTAATTGATTTCTAATCTCATAGCGTAGTGGTCAGAAAAGATGCTTCATATGACTTCAATTTTCTTAAATTTACTGAGGCTTGATTTATGACCCAAGATGTGATCTATCCTGGAGAATGTTCTGTGTGCACTTTAGAAGAAGGTGTAATCCACTGTTTTTGGATGGAATGTCCTATAAATATCAATTAAATTTCTCTGGACTATTGTGTCATTTAAAGCTTGTGTTTCCTTATTAATTTTCTATTTGGATGATCTGTCCATTAGTGTAACTGAGGTGTTCAAGTCCCCCACTATTATTGTGTTACTGTCGATTTCCTCTTTTATAGCTGTTAGCAGTTGCCTTATGTATTGAGGTGCTCCTATGTTGGGTGCATATATAGTTATAATTGTTATATCTTCTTCTTGGATTGATCCCTTGATCATTATGTAGTGTCCTTCCTTGTCTCTTGTGACATTCTTTATTTTAAATTCTATTTTATCTGATACGGGTATTGCTATTACAGCTTTCTTTTGATTTCCATTTGCATGGAATATCGTTTTCCATCCCCTCCCTTTCAGTCTCTATGTGTCCCTAGGTCTGATGTAGGTCTCTTGTAGACTGCATATATATGGGTCTAGGTTTGGTATCCATTCAGCAAGCCTGTGTCTTTTGGTTGGAGCATTTAATCCATCCACGTTTAAGGTAATTATCTATATGTATGTTCCTATTGCCATTTTCTTAATTGTTTTGGGTTTGTTTTTGTAGGTCCTTTTCTTCTCTTGTGTTTCCCACTTAGAGAAGTTCCTTTAGCGTTTGTTGTACAGCTGGTTTGGTGGTGCTGAGTTCTCTTAGCTTTTGCTTGTCTGTAAAGCTTTTGATTTCTCCATCGAATCTGAATGAGATCCTTGCTGGATAGAGTAATCTTGGTTGTAGGTTCTTCCCTTTCATCATTAAGTATATCGTGCCACTCCCTTCTGGCTTGTAGAGTTTCTGCTGAAAAATCAGCTGTTAACTTTATGGGAGTTCCCTTGTATGTTATTTGTCATTTTTCCCTTGCTGCTTTCAATAATTTTTCTTCATCTTTAATTTTTGTCAATTTGATTACTCTGTGTCTCAGCGTGTTTCTCCTTGGGTTTATCCTGTATCGGACTCTGTGCTTACTGGACTTGGGAGGCTATTTCCTTTCTCATGTTGGGGAAGTTTTTGACTATAATCTCTTCAAATATTTTCTTGGGTCCTTTCTCTCTTCTTCTTCTGGGACCCCTGTAATGCAAATGTTGTTGCATTTAATGTTGTCCCAGAGGTCTCTTAGGCTGCCTTCATTTCTTTCCATTATTTTTTCTTTGTCCTGTTCCACGGCAGCGAATTCCACCATTCTGTCTTCCAGGTAACTTATCCGTTCTTCTGCCTCACTTATTCTGCTATTGATTTCTTCTAGTGTATTCTTCATTTCAGTTATTGTGTTGTTCATCTCTGTTTGTTTGTTTTTAATTCTTCTAGATTTTTGTTAAACATTTCTTGCATCTTCCCGATTGTTGCCTCCATTCTTTTTCCGAGGTCCTGGGTCATCTTCACTATCATTATTCTGAATTCTTTTTCTGGAAGGTTGCCTATCTCCATTTCCTTTAGTTGTTTTTCTGGGGTTTTATCTTGTTCCTTCATCTGGTACATAGCCCTTTGCCTTTTCATCTTGTCTATCTTTCTGTGAATGTGGTTTTTGTTCCACAGGCTGCAGGATTGTAGTTCTTCTTGCTTTTCCCATGTGTATCATTCTAATCACCACTACACCCTTGTTTGTCTCTGACCTCCCACTCCAGCAGTAAAAAGATCTGGCTCCCACCTTCTTTCATTTATTAATTGTTCAGTTTGTGTGTACCTTTGTGTGTGTATATATTCAGTTTTGTTGTTATCTTCATTTTGATGCAGTTTGTCTCCAAAGTTCTTGGACATTTTGTAAGTTGATGCACTTAATTTATCAGCTTACTCTAGGGTCAGCTATACAAAATATACAAATGAGAAGTAGAAATTTATTTGGGCAAATGAGAAAATGTACAAGAAAATGCATTTTCCTTTGGGAAGTTCTATGATAATATGAGGTAGTTATCCAGTTGTCACTAATACTATCAATATTTCTATGTTGTTATTTTATCAAATCAGTAATTCAGCATGAAGTTCATTTTATACAGAATAGTATCACTGATGACTTTCTTTAGCTTTCATCTTTTGTTCTCACCATATATTTTTGCTTAATAATATAGTAAATACAATGGGTAACTATGTCATTAGTAATTTTTTACTAATGTAGATAATGTTAATATTATTCTTAACAGCTACTCATAGTTATAACTTCAGTAGCCCATCCCCACTTCCAGGGAGTTTCTGGGCTTGAGTCTTAATGAGAGCAACTCAATGCTCTCAGCTTTCTTTAGGAGCTGCAAAACTAAATGTTTAATCCAAGTCAAAATTGGCATTGTCTTTGACTTCCCCGTGTTTGTTCTGTAGATCATTCCAACTGTACAAAGCCCATGTGAAGAAAAGGAAAAGAAGCAAAGGTATTTCCTTGTAACAAAATGAATTTCATAATCTACTGACATTCATTATATGATTATGTGTTTTTACACATAAATGGGAAAATTGGGAAATAAGAGTTTGTCTAGTGAAAGGAACAAAAAATCTTTTTAAATTAAGTGGCAAATTTTTCAGCACAGTTATGGGTTTTTTTTCACATGTTTTTTCATTTTTAGGTGATGAAATTGTAGAACGTGGCTGAATTTTTTTTTTTTTTAAGTAATTGCCGGAACTCTAATTTCTTTACAGTGATTAGACGCAATAGTCTCAATCCAAAACTCTGAACCTCTTTTTCACTGCCATTTGGCTCTTGAGGTAGAATCTCAGCTGGCCAGATCTAAACTTAGTAATGAGCTGGAATTAGCTAGATTGTGGCCTCCTTGAAGGAATCGGGAGGTTGGGAGAAGAATCGATTCTGGCAGATTAGGTTTTATAATTCTGTGACTGTGATTCTGTCACTGTCCCATTGGAGTGACTGCTGTTTTGTTCTCTTTTTACATTTCCTGTGAAACATGATCTGGAATCTTGCCAGAAACCACTCTCAGGCTGTCAGTATTTTTTTAAAGCTGTTTTTCTTTCTGACTAACAAGGGTTTTCTTAAAAATCGGGACTATCAGTTTCACTCTTTCTTTCAGCTGTGTCGGAAATATATTGTTGTATTGAAGTGGCTCAAGTTATAGCTGCTGTGGAAAGTGGCGAGCAGTAAATTGAAATGCCCAAATACCTTATTTTCCAAGTATAAGAGTTATTTTAATTTATTTTTCTAACCTGGTAGGCTTAGATTTATATATGCTTTTAGATTCACCACAAAAGAGTCCTAAGGCGTTTGAGCATTACTAGTGGACTCCAGATATGACAGGTTAATTTGGGGTATTTAGTTCTCTGCTGAGGCTAGGTGATTTTAATTACAACCTTTGGTTCTTTGGACGGAACAAGTCTTAGAAGGTTCATTCCTGCCTGGACAGAACCACCTGATGTGGAGAGACAGGTAGCTCTTTCTCTTTGGCGGCTTACTGGTAGCTTGTTCTAATTGTATTACTTGACCTCTCTATATTTCATTTTTTCACCTCTAAAATGGAGAGAGTACCTCCCCAGAGGACCCCAGTGCTCAGAAGAGTACTTCGGAAAGTGTGGAGACATCGTCTCCTTTGCTCTCAGCTGGCCCTGAGGAAGCAGTGAGCTGAAACCACAGCTCTCCCTGATGTAATTCTCTGCTCGACCTTCCCTGAACTATGTCCCATGGAAGTTATTAAACTCTGTTATTGCACCTACATTATGCCACTGCTGTATGAAAATTGGATCAATGTCCGTGAGTTCATAATCTGTTGAAAACTCTTGTCATAAGTGATCGTTTTACAATGACATCTGATCGGCTATAACTACTTAGAAGAATCATATTTGCTTACTTTAAAATAATTCTGTATAGTTTCTTTAATGTATTTTAAATAGTGATTTTTCAGAAGACTGTTTCATAAAAACTGTTTACTAGAATTTTATATGAAATACTTTAAAAATTGATTTAAACATTCCCCTTGAATATTAAAGAGTAGTAGTTACTTTATGTCAAGATCAGATAATTTTAATTGATGTACAGTGTATCCTAATCCATTAGGTTATCTCAGGTTTTCTTAGGAGGAAGGTTCAGATTCCAGGGACACTTGAAGAAAATCTGATTTTATAACTTAGTTTCCACAATGCTACACGTAAGCTATTTTTCCCCATTCTAAACCCAATCATTTTAGTTTACAAATATATGTCATTTCTTTTTTTTAATACATAGTTTTTCCTTGGCAACATATTGTGATATTAAGAGAAAATAAGAGAGAGAGAGCAAGGAAAACCATGGAATACTAACAAAAAGCTTAGTATGTTAGCAGCATCTAGTACATATCAGAGAAATGAGTTCTCAAATAATGAGGCCCATATTGAAAAACAGCATAGTTATTTTTTTTCCCAGAGAATCTCTTTTTTTTTTTTTTTTTTGCAGTACCCGGGCCTCTCACCGCGGTGGCCTCTCCTGTTGCGGAGCACAGGCTCCAGACGCGCAGGCCCAGTGGCCATGGCTCACGGGCCTAGCCACTCCGCGGCACGTGGGATCCCCCCCGGACCGGGGCACGAACCCGGGTCCCCTGCATGGGCAGGCGGACTCTCAACCACTGCGCCACCAGGGAAGCCCCCCAGAGAATCTCTTTTTGATGGTATATTTAATAAGCAGTTTCATAGACAGTTGTACCATATTCATTACCAATAAATTACATAGTTTTTCCATTGCATAAAAATCTCATCATAGCCTTTTGCTGTTATCTTTGTTTAGAAAGAAGGTGACTATTAAGTATATTCGGCAGTAATGGCAGACAAAGAGATTTCTCTATGCTGATTGCAAAATCTAATTTGTATAATTTGTAGAGCAAGAGAGGCAGAGAATGTGGTAGAGTAAAAGAGAAAAACACATGCCAAGCAATGTATTTTCAGTTTGTCATTGACCCTGGTGTTCAGTATGAGTTTGTTTGATGTGGAAGCTAATGGCAGAGCTGCCGAGTTTATGATTACTGGACTTGACAGTGCAAATTCATTTTACCAAGATTTGGCTAAGGTTACCAAAAAAATCTCATTTTTCATGCTGAATTTGGTGACTTATTTGCAAACATTAATAAAGATTAATTTTACCCCTCAGGGTTTTTCAGATGTGTGTAAAAAGAAACAGGGCTTCCCTGGTGGCACAGTGGTTGAGAGTCCGCCTGCTGATGCAGGGGATGCGGGTTCGTGTCCCGGTCCAGGGAGATCCCACATGCCGCAGAGCGGCTGGGCCCGTGAGCCATGGCCGCTGGGCCTGCGCGTCCGGAGCCTGTGCTCCGCAACGGGAGAGGCAAAAAAAAAAAAAAAAAAAAAAAAAAAAACAGAGGTTGATTAACAATTGTTGTACTTTTATGTTTTTTTTAATTTATGTCTGCTATGTGTTTTTGAGCTTCTTAAATTTTTAAGAACATGGACCTCTAAGCTATAAGCTTTAAGAAATTAATTCTAGTGGCGGGGGGTGATGGTGGTGGGATGAATTGGGCAATTGGGATTGACATATATGCACCAATATGTATGAAATAGATAACTAATAAGAACCTGCTGTATAAAAAGATAAATAAAATTAAAAAAAAAGAAATTAATTCTATAAAATACATAAGACTTATTTTTGCTCCCATGTATTCAAATCTGTTAGCCAAATATGTGTTTAATTTTGCCTTTGCCTTTTATTTTTAAGAAATCATTTCTCCTAGTCTTTCTACATCGAGAAGCTTCTGTGGTAAAAAAATAATAACAGTAATCCTGCTTTAGTCTGTGAATTTAGATTTCTTCCTTTTCTGAATTTCTATCCAATGAAATATAAAGTTAGATTTTTTTGGTCCTTCCTATACATGTATCAGTGTTTGTGTCTGAATACTGTTGACCTCATAGATGAACAGTATTAGCCTTCCCTGCACATGGTAGATACTCAATGATGTATGTGGTTTATCTGCTGAAGATGAAACTTATCAGAGTAGTCATTTTTGCAAGTCCTTCAACTGTGTCTGTAGATCAGTAGTGTTTCCTCCTTGTGCACTGGCCAGAAGCTCTCCCTGGACCAAGGGCTTCCCACTAAACACCCTCAGTCATCTTGATTACAGAATGCTCAGCAGCTCTTGTTCTCTCTCTCTCTCTCTCTCTCTCTCTGTCTCTTTCTCTCTTCACTCACACACACATACCTCCCATTACTAGGAGGAGACATTTTAGCCATTTTAGCTTGTGTCATTTTATCTGCAAAATTCAGTGAATTAAATATTTTCAGGTATTTACACAAAACAAATCACTGTAATCTCATTTGTAAAATATAAAACATCACCAATGTTATTTCAGTGCATGAATAGTTAGCAAAAGTAGCCTCCTTTTCTCTATGTATCTATCTAGATCCACAAGTAAACTCAGAAAATGAGAAATCAGCACATATTGGTCACATACAGAGTTGTTTGTTTTCTGCCACACTGAGTTGTTTGTTTATACCATCTATCAAATCAAGCTGTGAAACTGCAGTAGAAGTTGAAGTGGCTCTTTATAAGCACCGGATCAGTAAATGGAGTGGTTAATCTGTGGTGAGTTAGTGGTTAGAGACTGCTAATCAGGTTATACTCATTAAAAAATGTCTTCCAGTGGGAGAGAACAAGACAAGGATTGAAAATTTAAACCAAGTTATACAGAAAGATAAAAGCATCTAAAGTTGGACAAATGCACCTTGTTTCATTTATATCTTTTGTAAGGTGCTAGCCAGCTCAAGAACCATCTCTGATGTAGACAGGAAAAACCTAAGAGAAAAAACATAAACAAAAAAACAGCAGTATATAATCCCAAACATGACACCGCAACTCTATACGATATTCAATCCTTCTTTTTTTTCCAGCAAAAAAAAAAAAAAAACTAACAGCATGCTAAAAGAAACCTTGACTGAAGGGCTTAAGAGTAGTGTGGGAATAATTTCAATAATTGAAAAAGACATTGCTTGCTGTAATAAACATTGATTCCATTTCTTTTATTTACTTGAATACATGCTTGCTGTAACACCTTAAAATTAAATTGAAATGCACCTAGTCCATGTTCTTCTGAACTACTTGATTCAGTGTTTTCAAGTACATTTGTGTTGGAATTTCTGAGCTATTTATATGTAAATGGAAAGTCTTCTGTAATTGGCACAGGGAGAGCCTGCTAGAAGCCCAGTAATCTAATCTAAGTTGCACATTTATTTTTCCTCTCTGTTATACATTCATAATGGCATTTGAGGGCAAACCGTTTGACCCTTATGTCAACATCATTCTCTTTTGCAATAAGGGAAAGAATAGGGAAACTTTGTTTTAAGGATTAAATGGTGAAATTTTTCTATGACACACCATCTTAGACAGAGCTGCCAGGTTTTATAGAGAGCAGAAAGATATCATTAACTTCTAACTACTAGGAATAGGAATTCAAATTATTTGTTTCAGGTAGTATAATGAAAGTAAAATTGCACAGTTGTTCTGGCTGTGATAGACTGTTTTATTGAATTTTATTTTATTTTTAAAAGTATGTGCTACTTGAGACTTTGGTGACAATGGTACTGAAACAATTTTTCTGGTTTTGCACTTTTCCTAATTTGTGTTTATTGGGGAAAATATTAGCAAAAAGACCGATCAGGTAGAAAAGGACATTTAACTATGTTAAATACCATGGGAACTTGTTATATTCCTATTATAAATCATGGTATGTTTAAACTTCAAAGGCCCTGAGAGAAAAAATACCTGAATCCCAAATTGCATTCTGGAGCAAGCAATATTTTTAAAACAGTTTTCTTATAAAATTAGTTAAAATGAGATTTATTATTCAATGCAGCCATATAGCCATCCATTCAGGTATTTATCCATTCATCCATTCCTTCAGTAAATATCATGCCCAGCTAGGCCTAAGCAGTGGGCTGGATGCTGGGAGTACAAGAGCAGGCAGGAAACTCACGTGGCCCTCATATAGAGCACCTTCTTGTAATTAGAACTGTAAACCAAAGTATATAGTTGAATGAAAGTTACATTAAAAATTTAGGTGTTTCCCATTTTCAAGAACTGCATGGTTCTGAATATTTGCCTTTTCTAGATGGTTAATAGTTATCCATTTAAGCACAACCTGTTTTAGTTGGATCTCTTTCTAATGTATGACCCCTAAATAGAAAGTATTGGATATAATCTTTCTTTATGTTCTCAGGATCATGGTTTTAGATATTATACTGACCTGGAATTCAATACCTAAATAATCTAGATTATTAGAATTACTGATTACTGAATTATTATATTTGATTTTGATTTGTAGTTCATTTTTCACTACAAGACTATCTTCTTGCTAGTTAGTGTGTCCGCTTCTGTAGCAGAGCTCTGCTTCCCCTGCTCCTCCCATTATTCTTTCTAATTCTTCATGGATATGGATACAAGTTCCCTAGGGTTACTACAATTATTCCAATTATTTTCAAAATAAGAGACACTTTATAAAGTAAGATGGCTTCTCCTGTAAATAAAATGGATCTTCTTTGCTAAATTTATTTTTGTTGCCTACAGGTCTCTCATTTTACTGTTGACACTCAAACAGTGCAGGGGTTAGGGGCACCAACCCCTGCAAGTCAAAATTCCCAGTATAACTTTCGATTCTCCCAAAACTTAACTACTACTAGCCTACTGTTGACCAGAAACTTTGCCAATAGCATGAACAGTTAATTAACACATATCTCGTATGCTATATGTATTATATACTGTGTTCTTACAATAAAGCTAGAGAAAATGCTATTAAGAAAATTATAAGGAAGAGAAAATACATTTACAGTACTATTCTATATTTACTGATACTGTAAATTTATGTCATCTGTTTACAAGATGAATCATCTGTCAGTACCTACATCAATATTGTCTTATATGAAATAAAACTGTGTAGATGTTATATGCATTATTAACACCAGACATCAAAAAGGAAAAGATAAGGTAACAAATAAATTTATATTTATTTACAGGAGTAACAATTCATACATTAATAATAAAGAAGGAGCAATATGATTGCTATATGGTAGCCTAGTGTAATTGATGTGGTTGCTTCATGGTAGCCTAACCTATACACTAATGAATGAATCATTATAAACTGCTTTATAAACATATCATTATAAACATACAGAGTTACAGTCGTATTCATAATACAGTTGTGGAAACATTGTTACATTTTTTTTTTAAAACCACTTACCTGTGATGATAGGCTGATACACAGTTTCTCTAATTATGAGAGAGGCATTTGTACAGTAATATAATTCCTTGAAAGCAAAGTTATAAAACAGTAAGAAAACTAACATTATTAATTTTATATTAAATATCACTCACCTTAAGCCTACTTAAGAATATATCAGTATCTACATATATTTTATGCATTCATGACATACCTGTATTTTTCTTAATTTGGGGGGTATTTCTAGGCTGTGTGGCTCATCTACAAGTTTTTTCAAATTGACGCAGATATCCAAACTTTTTCTGATATATTTATCTGCATATAAATGGACCTGCGCATTTCAAACCTGTATTGTTCAAGGGTCAATTGTATTCTTGGCCCTATTCCTAACAGATGAAACACTATTTTAACCATACTTTTACCAGTTCAGAAAATCAAGTCAAAAGGATGGCAGTACAACAATTCAATGTAAATCAAAGAACATATTTGTTAGTATTTGTGGCAAGACACTCTGAATTTTGTGGATTACAAACGTTACGTACAACACTAATATTCTAGGCTATGCCATGAAAAATAGCTGGTTTGACTCTCCTAATTCTTATGGGTAAAAATAACTAGTATTGGGCTTCCCTGGTGGCGCAGTGGTTGAGAGTCCGCCTGCCGATGCACGG
>NW_006771479.1:15460-43273 GCF_000442215.2 Lipotes vexillifer | reverse complement strand
AAAAAAAAAAAAAAAAAAAAAAAATAACTAGTATTGGCATAAAACTTTGAGATTTACCAAAGGAAACCTTTTTGTCATTTAATCCTCACGTATCAATAGCATCACTAACTACATCTTATAGACAATGAAACTGGATCATTTACACTACTTGCCTGGTACCCCTAGACGTATGAGTTTTTGACAAGTGGTTTGATCAAAATCACACAAGCCCCATGTGGTGTAATTGACAAATTTCAGAGTGATATGCAAAATGGAGTGTGGTGGGAGAGTGGGAGTGGTGATGGGATGGAAGGAGCTGAAGGGATGCCGTAGATGAATCTGGAAGTGACATTAGCGAGGTTTCAGAACTATCTTCATTCCCATTTGGAGAATCTGATAATTTGATGAGGATTATTTATAGGTAACCAAAATGTCAGTATTTCTCCACAATTGAAAATACCCTTGACTATTCACCCATATCTCTAAATGAGTGATTCTTAACCTTTGGGGAGTCATTTACCCTCTTGGAAATTTGATCAGAGTCATGGACTCTTGGCCCATAGACAGGCACATGTGATTCCTGATGGTTTCATAAGCCTCTAAAGTCCATACACTAACCACCCCACCCAAAATGGTCACGGACTTTAAGAACCCATGACTTGAATGAAGTTACGAATTAATATTTGTTTGAAAGAGAGCATTTTGAAATATAATAATCTAGATGATTTGTCTATGTATTATTTACCAAGGCCATAAACACTTGAATATTTATCAATTTAACAAGGAAATGATGTCATTTTGTGTGCACATGTGTTTAGCTGATACAGAAAATGTGTGAACTCAAAAGTTTACTTTCAGTAAGCTTTTACATTACTGCAGATGCTAAGTAAACAACAAGAACTTGCCTCCAGGACACTGTTAAAAGAGATGCGAAATCTTATCAGGCTGGCTTTACACATCACATCCTCATGTCCACAGCAACAAATTTGCAGGGTCTTCTGTGACCATGTAGCCCTGTCAACAGCTTCACTGCTACATTATGTATGACTCTCTTCTACTCAGGGCATGAGCAGTTGGTACAAAGCTGCAGGGTTGATTTTGAATTGTGTCTGGTTGGGAGCTCAGAAATGAGTTGGATCTGCCTTGTGTATTTGCTGTCTTTTTCATTCAGCTTTGCAGCATTTTCCCATCAAAAAAGAAAAAGGAAGTTCAACATTAGAAATGAATAAAATTTATTTTTGGTCAGAGTTCCAGGAGGTTTTTAAAGACCATCTCAGGTCTGTTACACAGGGGTTTGGGGAAGGGGTCAGCTGATTTGGTGAACCAGAAATTGGATGTCGTGATAAGAATTGGTGACCCCTCTGCTTCTGTTTTTAGTCCTGGAGCTACGGGATACAGATCATCCTTGAGGAGGGCCAAGGTTTTTAGTGAGTGTAGTTCTGTGTTTCTCTTTTTTCCCCCCAACACCCACTAGGGGCATGACACCTTCCCATCAACAGCAGCTAATGCCTAAATTATTAAGGGAACAGGGCGTCTCAGAATGTCTGCATGGAAAAGAGATTAAAAAGTCCCACCCCCTCCCAATGCTATGGAGAGCCTATTCATCACCATACCCCCAGATGGGAAAAACACTTGTAGAGGTTGACTCGTGACACTAAATCTGTCAGAAAAGAATGGTGACGTAAACCAAGCTTTAAGCTTAGGTGTTGCTTCCTTTGTTGGGTCAGTGGGGGGACTTCATTCTAAGGATGCCACTTAAATCCTGAAATTATGATGCCAGAGAGCTGCAGTTTCTGCTGTGGCCAACCTATCTTTATCCCTATCACCCTAGTCTCCTTAGAAATTTTTAAAGCTAAGGCCATGTCTCACCTGTACTGAGGTGGGAAGTGAGATTTAGACGATGGCTTTATCTTCAGACTGGGTTTTGTTGGGTGAACAGGATGAGTTTTACTTCATCTGGAAGGAGGGTAGCATAATGCTTAGAGCAAATCATTCTACTTAAGAAATGCCGTTGATGGATTAGGGTGACTGAGGAATCAAATTGTGAAGAATAGTTATTATTTACTTCTACTTGATTTCAGATAGAATTTCCTAAGGCTTATGAAAAATTAAATATTTGCTAAATAGAATAGAAAAGGAAATGAGAGAGAGAAGAGAGGGAAGAAAGATGGGTTGGGTCACGGAAAGAGCTTCATCTCCCCTGAGGAATTGGGTGACCCCTAACTTAAGTGTTTGATGGTGATTTCCTGGTGTAAATAATACCGTGTTGTAGACTCACCATCTTTATTGATCAAACAGTATCTCTCGCAATAGTGTTATCACTTACTAAGTGATTTATGAGTGAGTTAAGTGTATTAGAGGTATTAATTATGTTGCAGTTTCCGTCAATGCACTTGACTGTTTTGGAGATTAAAGTCAGATGAGAAAGTACTCCATCTCTTCTAGTTATTACAGATTGTCATGCTTTCTCAAAATGAACAGGAATTTAAGAAACACCTCGTGACACACTTTTTAAGATTCCTTTGAAAATAATTTGAATTATGTCAGTCACTGATTTTAAACTTGCTTCCTCCTTCCCTTCCCTTTAACTTATTTCAATAAACACCCCTTTCAGAAATAGTTTTAATAATATTGCCTTTATAATTTTTTTTGTCACATCATTTTTAGTACACTGGAAAGAGAAATGAAGTTTTTCTTTTCCTCTCACCAAGTGTATGTGTATCCAGTTTTTTATGTCTAGAATATGTGGTAAAATATGAGAATTTATACCAAATTCACAGGTGAAATATTCTCCTGAAAGTCCATCAAAGGTAGCATGTTCTAATACTCTATGGGGAAATATAGATTTCCTTTTGATTTAAAAAGGTTGAACTCAATTCTTTTTTTTAAGGTAATGCCTGCTCTGTGTAAGACAGTCTGCTGGGCAAGGTGAGAATTCGAAAGTGTAAGCAGTATAAAGGTTGCTTATTACAAGCTTACTGTCCAATAAGAGGCTTATAAAATATGTCATACAAAGTATAACAACTATAATTTAAGATATACTGTAGTAAATAGAAGGTAAGGTCCCTGGATGCAGGAATTTATGTCTGTTTTATTCATCAGTTTACCTCCAGTGTCTAGAAGGATGCCCAGCACGTGACAGGCATGCAATAAATGTATGCTGAATAAGTGAACAGGATACACAAGTGACAGCTAAGAGCTTTCTAGACCAAGTGTCATTCCAGTGATCAGGAAGGGCTTCATGGTAAGGATGGCATTTTGGTGGCAACGAAATGGAGATGTGTGGCAGTGTTTCAGAAAAAGGTGAAGGTATGAATCAGGAAAGCAGGGGGAAGGAAGGTCATTGAGTTTCTACTTATGCCCTTCCTTGCAATAATTTTTTTTCGGGGAATAATTAACAGTGTCAGCAGGCCAGTCTCTAGTACCCTGCGGTAGCATGTTCCTTCCAAAGACATTAACTGCTGATTTACACTGGCTCTGAAATGTTTTAACTCTCTAGGCATGAATCTGACTTTCTTCTGCGTTCCATTTCAACTCTGCCTTTTCTTTTCTAACGTCATTTTCAAAGGAAGACAGAAGACCCTGAGTAAGAGGAAGCGAAATCCTTTTTCTTTCAGTTACTTCTTGGTTCTTTGAAAAAGAGGTGGGGGGCCCCTTGCTGCCTGACTCCCCTCCGGGATGCCTCCCCGGCCCATGCTCCCAGATGCGGGTGTGACTCTAGCCACCACCGCCTCCCTGCTGTGGGACCCTCTCTCATTTCCCTGGCCCCTTGGCCTGCGGTCTGAACTCCCTCCCAGTACAGCAAGGATGCAGCGCCTAGGCTGTGGAGCTCTGCAGAGAGTAGGGAAGCCAAGGCAGCAAGGAGGAGCTCTCCATCACCTTTGTCTCCCCTTCCTCCCCCCTCGACAATGTGCTGGCCCCTTTGTGCTACCAGACATTTCTTTTATGTAGTGTTGATTTATTTACCCTTTATCCTCATTCAACACATTTATTGAGTGTTGATACTAGGTGCTCAGAATACAAAGACAGTAATCTCCTCTTTGAAAGAGGAGAATTATCAGTGTGGTATCTAGATACAAAATAACTAGTTGTCACAGTGACTCCGTCATTTGACTTGTCTACACCCCTGCTAGTCTGAGCGGGTTCACTAATACAGTTGATCTTAATTAACCAAGCACATTTATTGGAAAGATTGAGCCATGTATATGTAAGTGCAGCCTATGTAATTTTTTAAAAAAATCAATGCCACTGTGAAATGGATATTTATAAAAGAAACACTGATTTTTTTTTTTACTGGTTAAGAGCATGGACTCTGAAGACAAACTATGCAATTCAAATTTTAGTTTCTCCATTGGCTAGCTGTGTGGTATCAGGCAAGTCACTGAACCTCTCTGAGCCTCAGTTTTTTAATGTGAATTGGGAAAAATAATGTTACCTACCTTTTGGGATTGTTGGGGTGATTGTTTGAAGATTAAATGAGTATATGCAAAGTACTTAGAGCAGTGGCTGGTGCATACCAAGTGCTATACAAATGTTAGTCACTGTTGTAAGTGTGTCTACTTTTTAAGGTCTTAACCATGGAATAGCCTGGAGTTAAATTCCTCATTTGAACAAGAGAAAATGTTTCTTTTCTTTAGAAACTGCCCTGTGTTTCAGTGCCCTATCTCTTACACACAATTTCACACTTCATCAGTGAAAGATCTAGAGACTCCAATATATGTTATCATGTGCAATTTGCATTCAGCATCAATGCTTGTTTCTGAAGACATGCTAACACTGTGTCCCATTAATACTGGGTCTCACGCTCTGCCTGGTACTTTAAATGAACACCCAAGCTGGCTCTGCATCAATGCAAATTGTCTTGCTACCTTTCAGAATAATGTGCTTGTAGACAATTATTAGATTTTTCCTACTTCTGAGAAATAACTTGAGTTCAAATAATAGTAGAATAATGATGCTGCGTTAGATTTGAAAAACAGAAAAGGAGACAGTTTAAGAATAGCTGTAACTTGCATGTGATCCATATTCCATATGAATCTAAGTGCACTAAAGATACCCATCTCTTTCATTTTGCAAGATAATAGTTTGTCCAGAAGATATTGTTAAGTGGGTTTCTTGCCTTGGAAAAATAAGCCTTTGTATAATTCAGAATGACATCTTTTTGTAAAGTCAGGAACCTTTCTTTCTGCTCAATGAGTGTTTTCTTTGGCATTGCTTCTGTAGGGTCTATTCTCCTGGAGGTTCCTGCTATGTCTGTCTACCTTCTAGGGGGCTTGTCTAAACTGCCTGAGCCCCTGGGTGGAGGACTTGTGCCGGGGTCTGAGTTGGGTCTCCTGGGGGAAAGAAAGAGTATGAGTACAGCATCAAAGGTCAGAACCAGAGAGACCTCCACCTATGGTAGGACTGGTAAAGAAGGAATCGTATCAAACGTAAAGGCCAGTTGAAAGTAAACTGAATGCGGAGTAAAAAGAAAGGACAGTGTAAAAGTAAGAGGATCTAAGAAAATCTCTGTAACCAGGACCGGGGTGTTTAAGCCTCCTGTTTTTTGCTCACTGATCCATGGTCTTTGGGATGACAGGCACAAGGTTGGGATATACCTAACCCTCCTTCCTGCCGACCCACATAATCATTTCTGTTAAAAGCAAGAGGTATTACATTATCCTGGGCTTTTGAGAATACTGGAAAATAAGTAACAGCAATAGAGTTACAGTTACACAAATATATTTAGAAAATAGAATTTGAAGTTCTATTGATTATCATCATTATGAAATGTCTATTGAGATGAAGTGAATGCTGTCATCTTAGTGAAATTCCTACTTTATTTTTTCAGCTCAAAATGTTATTAAAAGTGTAAACATAATACATCTTCAAAACAGTTATATTACTCTGAGAGATTTACAAAGTATTGAACTTTCTTTTATTTTTTCGAATTTGAGGGGGGGGAAAGAAGACAAATAAGTATTCTTGTAACTAATCTTCTTTGTACTAAATCCTTATCTGAGTTTAACCGAGATGAAACACAAGGCTTTTAGTGCAAA
Organism: Lipotes vexillifer; assembly: GCF_000442215.2. NCBI lineage: Eukaryota > Metazoa > Chordata > Mammalia > Artiodactyla > Lipotidae > Lipotes > Lipotes vexillifer. Next base: position 37,256 of record NW_006771479.1, on the reverse strand, counting down.
TTGAAGATGTAGTTTTAATTTTAGATGCTGAGATAAGATGTCAAAACATGTTATTCAAGCTGACAGATCCATACAGTTGTGTTTTGAAATGCACACTCAATCTCAGGCAAGGGGATTTCATATTTTTATCCTTGAAATTCTCTGGCATTATGGCATTGATTTTAGCACAGCATTATTAATGCTGCATTCTAGTTTGTTGCCTTAGGATTCCTAGGGAGTTGAATGCAGTGACTCAAAGAAAATAATTATTGAGATATCTGAAAGAACTACTTTATAATATTTCTTAGTGTTTGAAGGGGTTGCTGAATGGTTTGAAGTTGCTTAATAGCCTTTGTTTGGCAGGTAAAAGAGGCTGTGGAGAGGGAGACAAGCGTGTCAATCACTAGACATCAAAAGCCTGTTTTTAATTGTACATTTTAACAGTTTTTAATATATTCAGAGTTGTGCAACCATCACCAATATTTAATTCCAGTGCATTTTCATGACCCTCAGAAGAAACCCTATACCCATTAGCAGTCATTCTCCACTTACCTCAGTCTCCCCAACCCTAGGCAACAATTAATCTATTTTCTGTTCCTATAGATTTGCCTATTCTGGACATTCCATGTAAAAAGAATCATACAATATGTGGTCTTTTTTTTTTAATTGTGGTAAAAAGCACAAAATATAACATTGACAGTTTCAAAAAATCTTAGCCATTTTTAAGTGTACAGTTCAGTAGTGTTAGGTGTGTTCACACTGTTGTGAGACAGTTCTCCAGAACATTCTCGTTTTGCAAATCTGAAACTATGCCCATTAAATAACAACTCCCTTTTGCCCTCCTCCCCTAGATCCCTGGTAACCCCTATTCTACTTTCTGTTTCTATGTATTTGACTACTTGAGAGATGCAGAATCATATGGTATTTGCTTTTCTGCGACTGGCTTATTTCACTTAGCATAATGTCTTCAAGGTTCATCTATGTATTAGCATGTGACAGGACTTCCTTCCATTTGAAGGCTGATAATATTCCATTGTATGTATATACCACATTTTGTTTATTCATTCACCTGCCAGTGAACATTTAGGTTGCCTCCACCTCTTGGCTATTGTGAATAGTGCTATGAACAGATGTACAAATATCTCTTTGAGACCCTGCCTTCAGTTATTTTGGATGTATACCCAGAAGTGGCATTGCTAGATCATATAGTAGTTCTACTTTTAATTTTTTGAGGAACCGCTATACTGTTATTCCATAGTAATTGCATTATATTACAATGCCACCTGTAGTGCACAGGGATTCCAATTTCTCTACATCCACATGACCACCTGTCATTTTCTGTTTGCTTGTTTTTATTGTAGCCATCCTAATGGTGTGAAATGGTATTTCATTGTTCTTTTGATTTGCATTCCTTTAATGATTAGTGATGTTGAGCTTTTTGTATACTTTTTATATAGTTGTTGGCCATTTTGTATAATCTTTGTAGAAATATCTATTCAAGTTCTTTGCCCATTTTAAATTGAATTATTTGATTTTGAGTTGTGGGAATTTTTTTTAAAATTCTAGATATTAACCACTTATCAGATCTATGACTTGAAAACATTTTCTCCCATTCCCTAGGCTGCCTTTTCATTCTGTTGATTGTGCCCTTTGATGCACAAGTTTTTAAGTTTGATGTAGTCCCATTTGTTAATTTTTGCTTTGTTTCCTGTGCTATTAGTGCTCTATTCAAGAAGTCATTCCAAAAGCCTTTTACAAATTTATATATATATAGCCAACTTTTGATTATAAGAACTGAGATCAGTCATTCAAACAAAGCTTAATCCAGGAGTCATTTATATTTACATTTAAAATGCAATTTATATTTATATCTGATTATGAGTGTGCCTACAGTTCTGAAAGGTTGTTGCAGCTTTATTGTGAATATATGACTATATGATCAAGAAAAGCTGGAAATATGTCTGGTTTTCATGGCTTGACCCCCTGAGGGAACGTTTTACATGGACTTCTTTCAAAGAATTTTCTTGGTAGGACGCAGACTGTACAAAGAAGTAAACTTGATTTGTTTTATTAAAAAGAAAGAAAAAAATGTAAGCTGACTAGTTTGTTTAATCTGTTGAGATAGGCTGCCAACTAAACTCGAATAAAAGATATGCATAATTAAGGTTTAACTCTATAATAATGCTCAAGTTACAGGGACTTAGGCTACTTTGCTATAAAATGAATTCTGTTTCCCACTTGTCAGCAGGGGTGTATATGTGAGTGTGTATGTGCGAGGGGTTAGTTTGGAATGAGGCATATCCTAACCTCAAAGCTTGCTCTTTCTCCTTCTCTCTCTCTTTTTATGTGTGAATGACTTACTGTCACCCAGTTAACTAAAACAAGGTCCTGGACACCATTCCTCAGTCTTCATCTCCCTCACACATCACATCCAGTCAGTCACCAGATTATTTCAATTTTACCTTCAAAAATCTAAGGCCACTTTTCTATCCCAGCTGCTGCTTTCCTTGTGCAGGGGGTCGTGTTGTGCCTTAAAGCACCGTGGCAGCCTTTCTCTCATTTATCTGCCTGCCTTGACGTGCCTCCTTTAATCAGAAGTCAACTTTCTAATACATAATTTGCTCATGTCTATCTCTTTCTTAAAGCTCTTACATGATTCTCACTCTTAGAACAAATACTAAACTTCTTAGCATGGCTCACAAGCCTTCTGCAGTCTGGCACATGCTTACCCCAACAATCTCATCTGCTGTCATTTACTTACCCCTTTTATAGCTTTTATCTCAGGTTCTTCTAACTGCCTCTCTACTTGTCTGTATCTTTCAGTGGACTGTGTGCTCCCTGAGGTCCAGAACCTTGTGGTCTAGCCCACTGCTGTAGCCCTCTTGCCTACCGAGCACAACATGCAATGCATTAGGCATGCAATGAAAGTGTGTTGAATAAATGAAAGCAGCAGTGCGTGTAAGCTATATGGAACCCCCGTCCTCTTCCTAATTGCAAATTTTCTTTCAGTAACTTAGTGTATTCACTAGTTTCTTTCTTCCAAGGAAGCTTGAACAAGTTCTCAAGAAATAAGATACGGTGAATCCTTTCAGCTTCCATTTCCTCATATGTAAGATAAAGGCTAAATCCTTGGCAGATAAATCTGTAATCTAATGGGGTTGGGCCAGGTCATCCGTGAAATTCAATGCTGTGATCCTATATATACATAGCCACCTAACTTTACCAAAATTCCAGAGTGGCTACCACATTTGTTTATATATATGTATATATAATATTTATAAACTAAAGTTTATTAAATATTTTATATATGTGTTAGTTCTATACCTATTAACCGCTAAAGCTTAATCTCTATTAATGTTTGTTTAAACTTTTTCAGTGTGAAATATATGTCTTTTTAACTTATGTTTGATTTGCCTCAATGTTAGTATCATGTAAAGATTACTATATGTGAATACCTTCATTGTAAACTGAGAAACTATAAAATAGAGGAGATGAATATATTCCTGCCTATATGAAATATGTATTTGTTTTTATTTTACCAGCTGCATAATATGAGGTACTATTACCACTGTAGTGAGGTATTTCTGAGGGTAATTGCCATATTGTATGAGACACTGAAGTTCCCTAGAGGAAGAACATGATATAAATTCAAAATAATAATGGAAATAATTGCATTGTTTACTTTGAAAAACTCCTGCTTGTACAGCTCATCAGAATTGCTGTGTATTAGAATTAGCTAGATCGAATATTAACTGAAATAACCATAGACATTTCTTTTATTTGTGTACCTTGGATCTACATCACATTTCATCTTCTTTTTTAATAGAGTCTTCTTTCCTTGCATATCTTTTCCCACTCTAACTCACTCAATACCTGAGTTATAGCAGGAGGCTATAAGAATTGACATACTTGCTCTCTTGCCATCCTACGCAAGAGCAGAAATAACTAGAAAAGCAAGTTCCAGTTATATGCTTCCCAGGCTGCAAAGTCCCAGAGGGACATGTGACATGAAAGGGAGTACTGACCATGAGATTTTCCTCTGACTCTCCTACCAAAGACATAGCAATTCCAAGCTTTTGTCGTACCCTTCCCCATGAGAGGCATAGTTTCTTCCTGGTGAGAACTGATCCATAACCAACCAAAATCATGCAAGCAATGGACAGTTTCTTCTTTTGTTCATTTGCTTATTCATGCATTCATTTTTTATGGAGAATTTAATCACTTGACACTCTTTCTTAGTTGTTTCAGTCTTCAACACAACACGATGCCAAAATTCATTCCTTGTCTAGCGGCAAAGTTGCAGACTCTCAGATCGTGCCAAGGAAATGTCTTGGCTTGGAGTATAATTACTGAGCCATTGGAAATGATCCTGGCCCACAAAAAAAGAATAAAGGATCCCACAGATTCTCCCTTTATTACTTCCCTCTCCCAGGTTTCCTTTCAGAGGGATGACAACACAAGCAAACTGTTTTTCAAATGTGCTGCATCCCTGAAGGAAGATGTTTCTTGAACATGTGTTTTTATGTATATTTTATTCTTTAATGATAGCACATATACCTATCCATTTTGGGTGCACATGGCTTCAGGAAAAGGGCAAGAGCAGCCTTTCTCCAGGTATACAGTTTGGCCAACACTTATTTATAAGTGTTAAGACTGAATTAGGTATTAATGAATACTGCTCTCAGCAAATGAAAGTCTATTTAAAATTTAGTTTCAGTAACACAACGTGATTAACCCAGCACACTGCAGACTCACTTTACACTGGCGACTGGACCTGTGAATTTGAAAATCCTCTTTGGTGGATACTTTTCTTTCTCTCCTCAGTCACTGCCCATCCTCCCATCTCTACCTCTCATCAGTGCCATTCACTTCCCTTCCTAATTGTCACCCTCATCTGCTGATCTCTGGGGCACTCCCTTGCCTTCCATGGTGATGGGCACCTGACACATCTCATCCTACGGACACTTTCAACACCTAGGCCTGCAACTTGGCTTTAACTCTGACAGCCTCATTAAGAAGACAACTTTGAAGCTATTCCTCCAATTTCTCTTCAGTTGAAATTGTGCTGCATTTATGGCCCTGAGCCCTGAGTGTTCTTTCTCTGTCTGAAATATAGCCTATTCTTGCAACTTTCTCCTTTTATACTCACTGAGCCTACCCTATGCCCTAGAATGAGCTTCATGTGATTTCTCTCAGTGTACCTGTGGTTGAACACCCAGCTGGCTCTGTGACCTTAAGAAATCCATCAGATGCCCACAAACCACAGTCTCCTTCTGCGTCAAATAGTTGTCTGGCCAAAGCCTGTATGCGCCCTTCCAACTCCAAAATTTTATAAACTTTATCAGTAGTAAGAGTCTTTTTGAGGTAAGCATGCTTATGAGTCAAATTATAAATTATTTATAGCACTAATATAAAGTATCCATTTTTGACCCCTTATACTGGTGAGCACGTGCTGCTTGATTGTTTGTTTTTTTTCTAGTCTGAAGACATCTAAGTGAATATACTGCCATGTAAATGGAGGAACTCACTAAAATGTTTAAAGATGACTATTGCTGCTAGAAGGAAAAAGAACCAGTATAACAGGGAGAAAGTTAAGCTCTGTCTCCATACAAATAATCGTTAAACTAAAATATCTGCTATGTTACTGAAGACATAAGACTCTATGATTTCTCTAAAACCTCTTATTTGGTGTTAATGAAAGCATTTATAGTTTGAATAGCAGGTCTTTGAAATTGACCTGAAATTGAAATAACTAAGAAAATATGGGTCAGATATAACTAAGAAAAATAAGCAGAATGATATGCTGAGTATTCTAGAGAATCTTGTCTGCTCTAAGGCTCTCTTTACTCTTTACTTTGCCTGTGAAATCTATGGGAAATGCTTGGAATATTTATCTAAAGAACCTGAAGATATGCTGATATAGTTAAAACCATAACTGTTCAATTAGGATTCCATTGTAAATCAGCCCATGGCTAGGTTGTTTTAGTAGCAGGGACACTGACACAGGGAGTTCATTTCTTAATTTCCTGAGTAAATGAGGACATACATTTAAAAATAAAAATGTTACCTTGAACAGTTGTTACAGAACACAAATAAGGTTCAGAGCTTTTGTTTAATTTCTCTTCAGCACTTTTGCAGTACTTTCAAAACCACAGCCTTTGTTTTATAACTTCTACTCAGGATGTTCCAAGAACCCTAAATCCTTATTCCAGAATGGAATATGAATATGAATGCGAGTGGTTTTGTGAGCCTTTGGACTGCACTTACAGTGTTGCCAAAAGTCAACTTTCTCTTTTTATTCACTTTGGAGACAGCCTGAGGACAAAAACAAAATTAAATATGGTTAAAGCCAAATATAACATGTGCCTTTTCAGTTTGTCAAAATTTTAATGTTTCACATACTAACAACTTAAATTGGAAATATTTCATCAGCAAGATACTTTTATTTACCTGTGCTTCATGCCAGAGTTTATTGTTGCTGGCATTTTTTTAGCGCCTTCTATGTGTGAGGTCCTCTGTTAGGTGCCCTGAGCAATACATCATCTCTGCCCTCGTAGAATTTACAGTCCTAGAAAAATTGTTAAGATCAAAACTAAAATAAAAAAATAGACTGAGAAATATATATCTGCTCTGCATAATCTGCAATTAATTTGACTTGCTAATACAGTGTTAATGAAATCATTGCAATTACAGTTTTTTACTAAATTAAGGACACCCATTTTGGCTAAACTAAAGAAATCGTTTGTAATAGTAAAGTTACAGGCACAATTTTCTTACCTAGAACAGTCTGATAAGGCCAGATATTCAAGTTTTGTTTTGTTTTCAGAGAGAAGTTACCCTGGCAGATCGTTATGGCAGGCACATAGTAGATAAACAATAAATACTTACTGATTTTATTAAAAGAACAACCAGAAAAATGTATTAAATAACACTGAAGTAAATACTAGAATCTGTGTTATAGATCACACATGCCAAAGAAATTTCTGTATGAGAACAATCACTATAAGCTGAGACTAGTCAGTGGGGGACCACTGACCACCTTGGTGACCCAAAGTGGCACAAGATCAGCACATATTCCTGCTTTTGCTTAGAATATCCTATTCCATTTCTGAGAATCTCCAACTTACTCTTTGTAACTCGACAGGCCATTACTGGATCTTTTCACTGTAACTTTGCTGGACCTTCCTGTATGATTTCCTATTCACTGCTACTTCAGCGAATGGTTTTGAGTTCTGACTTTGTGCCAGGCATCATTCTAGCCCTTGAGGATACAGCAGTAAACCCACCTGATCCAAGTCCCTGTCAACGTGCAACCGACACTGTTTTGTGTGTATGTGGAGATGGGGGAGGAAACAAAAATAAACAGTAACAGCAGTGTTTGTGTGTGTGTGTGTGTGTGTGTGTGTGTGTGTATGTGCGTGCATGCGCGTGTGTGTGTGTCTCCATATATATGAGTGTTATGGAGAAAAATAAGGTATAAGAGGGATAAGAAGTGCCTAGAAGCCTGGAAGGGGGCGTCTTTTACGTGATTGTCATATTTTTCTAATATGGTGACATGTGACCAGAGACTTGCAGGAAATGAGAGAGGGAACTGTGTGGACATCTGGGGGAAGAGTGGTCTAGACAGAGGAATCATCAATTGCCAAGCCCCTGAGACAGTAGCAGTCTTTTTCTGCACAAAGAACAGCAAGATTAGATCAGGTGAAGATGGAAGATGACTTCAGACAAGTATCAGCTGAGTCATGATGTGTAGGGCCTTAAAAGCCATTGGTGGATGTGAGCAGAAGAATATACAGATCTGGCCTGGTGAAAGATTCACACTGGCGTTGTGCTGAGAATTGAGAATAGAGAAGGGCAAGAGAAAAAAATAGAAAAAAGGATCAGGAGACTATTGTAGTAGTCCAGAAGAAAGATGATCATGGCTGGGGCCGATGGTAGGAGAGATGGTGAGAGGTAGTTGGATTATGGATAAATTTTGAAGAGAGAGCAAATAGGATTTGCTGATTTGGTGATAAAGAGGATAGCCAATAATGCCTTAAGGTTTTTAGTCTGGAGGGTTGGAGTTGTTATTTACTGCAGTTTGGAAGACTGGGAAGACTGAGGAACAGGGTGGAAAGTGAGGAGTCAGGCTTTGGTTAGGGGCATGCCACGTTTTCGATGCGTAGGATAAATCCAAGTGGAGATGATACATAGGCAGTTGGATATATGAATCTGAAATTCAGAGAAGTTGGGAATGAATATATTACATACATACATACATGTGTATGTATGCACTGACAAATGTGTGTATGTATATATGTATACACATACATTATACATATGAATTGCATTTAGACACATGAGACGGGACGAAGTTAACTGGGAAGCGAGTGTAGATGAAGAGAGGTGTGAGGTCTGAGTCCTGAGGAATTCTAACATTTAGAGGTCAGGGAGAGGAGGACACATCAGCAAGGGAGACTGAAAAAGGTACAGCTGGTGAGGCAGAAGGAGAATTAAGAAACGATTGTAATTCAGAAGCCAGATGAAGTCCATGTTCCAAGGAGTGATCAGCTGTGTCAAATGGAGCTGACTCTATAAGAGCTGTTTTGATGGAGTGGTAGGAACCAAAGTCTAAGTGACTTAAGTTCAAGAGAAAAGCACAAGAAACTGGGGAAGTCAGAAATATGGCAGAGATATGGGGTGAAGAGAGCCTATTTTTGTGTTGATAGGAATAATCTAGCAGAGAGAGAGAAGTTAATGGAGCAAAAGTGATAGAGGTGATAGAGTGATTTCCTTGACTCAGTGACAGTAGGTGGATCTCAGGGAGCTTACTTCATTACGGTGGGGTTTCAGAAATAGAGAGGAAAGTAGACTCAAAATGTGAGAGCCTGATGGCAGTGCTTTTACATAAGGAAGCAGCTGAAACAATCAGATGTTGAGATTCTCAAAGGAACTGGTGGCACAGTCACATGATGACAGCGAGGACTTTGGAATGTGAGCACACTGGATAAAACTATTGCTCTTGAAAGAAATAGAAAAACAGGCAAATATGCTTCCCCAAGTATGGCATCTGTTAAAGATTTGTGCTTAATAAATGTCTTGTGAATGAATAAATATTAAAGTAAATAGCTACTGTGGGAAAATGTGCTTTTGCTTTAGGGGATTAAACTGGTTGGTGGTTTTGTTTTTGTTTTTGTTTTTTTTTAAATCACTTTTAGTGTTAAAAGTCTATGAGCATATGAAAAAAAGCCCTTTACACAATGCAAAGACAAAATATTGATCTTTGCAAATCAATCATTGTATTTTTTTTTTTCTCATTGAGTCAAGAGTTGTCCTTAGAATCTTTTTCATGTCAGTCAGTCACTACTTTTTGATTGGTGTTGGCATTCAAGGTCAAATCTGTATATCATCACTAGTATATATTTATAAGATGACAGCAACAATTAAGTCTTTCCTAAACCACATGTGAGTTATAGGCAAAATTCACCCTAAAACATGTGCATGCCTCCCAGGCCCAGATGATCTCCATGAGAGTTGGTATTAGGGAAATAGTTTGTGGAAGGACGAGAGCAACTCAGTTTTCATTGGTTACACTTGACCAAGGGGTCTATGACTTTAACAGATTGGAAAAACCACTACCCGAGGTGAAATTAGTTTCCATTATCTGCCTCATATTATGTCATTCACTGAGCAGTGATCCATCTGCTATTTCAGTTTATGTTCATCCTGAAGCTAGAAAGAATTATCCTGGAGGGCAGTCTTTAGCATTTAGTGACTAGAAAGGAAGACCTTGTTTTCAAAGACTGCAGTTGCACTCTACTGAGCTGTTGTCTTAATATCAAATCTGAATAAAGAAATAAAGGAGTCCTTTAGTAACTCTTTAATTGCAGGAGACTAGATTTTCTAGAACAGAAACTAATCAGGCTATTCATAATTTTGACTCTCTTTACAGGGACATTAGTAAGTGATGAACTATGTAGACTAAGTATCTGCTTAATTGAGGCAACTGCAGTTTCAGAACTCTGATTGCATGTGATTAGTTGTTTTGTACGTTGGTGATGTATATGCTGGATTTAAATAGTTTCCCCAAACTTTATCCTATCAAGGTATGCAAATGTTTGCATATGTTTGTTCTCTCTGGGTGACTTGGGTCTTACTTAGCTTGACATATAGGGCCAAACATTAATTTCCAAGATCTACTTTATGAAACAGTAGAAGTATTATTGCTAATAAGAGACACTGTATCTGGTTTTCTTCTCTTTCAACCTATGGGAGAGATAGCATAATGATGAAACAATTTTGACTGGATATACGCCAGTCATTCTGGGAGGACCAATAGCAGACCTATAGTAAGGCAGGTGGGATTCTAAATGTGACTACCGACTGGGAAAGCAACAGAATGAAGCGCTGAAGTGACAGCCACATAAATAGGAATATGGGCACAAGTTCTTGGATTATTAAATTCACATATTCCAACCCTTCTCATGATAAAAGTAACTTCCCATAGGATGGGCTCCCAAGCTGTTCATGACTTAGTAGCTGTTCCATATATTGGATCTTATTGCAACTTGGGACAGTTTGAATTAGTTTGAGCTACATTTATTTAATAACTTTGATGTAATAAGAATATTTTTGTTTTCCGTGTACATCTATCTACCCTGAGGTTTCAAAATCCAACTTTTATTTGTATTCCTAAATGCCTAGTTTTATTAATGGACTTATTTCTAGAAGGTAAGGAAATAAACTGCTCATGTAGCGTATGCTGAAGGAATAACCATGCCCAGATCCAGCAGGTGCTGAGTATATAACCAGAAACACATGTTTCATGCAGAGCTTTGCACCCCTTGAAAGGGACAGCTGGCTGAGGACTCTCCGTATTTTATTCAGCTCTGATCAGATTTTAGGGGCCATGGTATTGTTTTTATTCTGGGGATAATGAATTGTTTCTCAGAAGATCGTAGAACACCCCTTTTGCAAGGAGGTAGGAGTGGAAACTTGAGACTGTAATGTAATAACAATCATATTAATTAACACTTACCAGATCTTCACTCAGTGACAAGCACTGACCTCAGTGTTTTGTGAGAATTAAGCCTCACGGCAGCCCTATAAAAAACTTGCATAAGGTCTTAAGGTAATATGAAGTAAAATCAAGCTTGCAAACCTAGGCAGTCTGCTTCCAGACTCATAGCCTCCACTGAGCTCTGTTGGGGTACACTATTCTCACTGTTTCCTGCCCTTTCATTCAAAGAATCCATGATGTTTGTCAATGATTTATTGCTTTCTTTCTAAAATTTATCAATATGTATTAGTTGAGAATATATGAAGTGGTATATCTCAATTTATAATATTAAGTATGTATTTTTCAGAAAATCTGCTTTATGTGAATCACCCAGATATCTTTTTCTTATTTTACTAAATTTAATGTTTATTTTGATATTTTGTACTTTAATCTATGTGAGATTTTAAAAAATTAAGAACACTAACTTTTTTCTGTCAGTAACAATTTTTTTATTTGCATAGTACTTTATAGTTTACAAAAGCAAAAGAATTTGTTATACCTCTGGCTTTATCTAAGGGATATTTCGATTAAGTAAGTGGGTGAATATGTAATTAAGTAATGGATAAGTAGTTTTATAGTTTATATATTGTTTTATAAAGAATATATTATTTGCCTTTGTATCATACAGGTATCCAAGATGGGAGAGGAAAGGATATGGATTAGTGTTATCTACACTTACAGTTAAGAAAAGTTATCAGTAATAAATTTTTAGCACCAGACTAAACCCGGTATGTTCTGATTCAGTATATAATAAAATGCTAACATAAACTAATTACAATAGTAACAATAACGATAGAGTAGCAGAAAAATCCTCCCAAAGGGCATTTATGGTATGAGGGTTCCAGACAGAATGTCTTTGTCACCAAGAGAGTATTCTGGATTCTCAGAGGAGAACATATATGGAAGCATTACCTACATGGTGTCATTACCACAGTCCTGGAGTGTGCAGCTTGGGAAACTTGGTTTTACTCCCATTTCCCGAGCTACTGTATTCAATCTCCTGGGCCCTGACTCACCCTCGGCAAACTCACAAGAGTCCGTGAAAACAAAACAAAATAATGAGTGCAGTTGTGTTGCTTCCAAAAGGACTCTTCCTTTCTAGTGACCTGAATTGCTCGAGACTGCTGTCCAGGGTAATTTCCAGAGTCAGAATTCATGGAAACTGGAAAACTGTGTGGAATACCATGTGCTGAACCTGCAGTCAGAATGGCAGAAACAATTTGAACTAAGCCAGGAGTTTTCCCATTTTTTAAAAGACATGAATCCCTTGGTCAAATGTATAACAGATGGACACAGAACTGTGCTTGTATCTTCATACCCTGCACCTCACCCCTGCTTGTTGCAGCTTCTGAAGGGGCTACAAGAACTCAAGGCCTAAGATTTGAAACCACTTATTTGTACTCTAGAGAATTATAAAGAAGTGTCTCTACTTTAAAACAGATATGTGTCTTTCATGAAAGTGGCAGGTGGCCCAACTCCCCCAAAATTCATCATCTCTCTCCCTGAGGACTTTGCTGGATAAAACTTTGGCCAATTTGGTTGCTCCCTGACTTTTTTCTTGCTCTTTTTTCTGACCAGCCTCATTGGTAGTTAAGCATTCCTTCTCTTGAGATGTTTATGCCTTCTATTAGATAATAGTAAGGCTTGATCCTCCCTCTTTGGGCCTGAAAAGAATTCTGTCACTTTAGGGTAACTTTTACCTATATCTTACATATCCTCTATGCTGATTATCTTAAAATGATTTCCAGAATTCTGCTGGTGCTTCACAGGGTCTCTTCATTCATCTTCATTCTTCTCTGCCTGTACTTCACTCTCATAGTGTTAGGAAGTTCACTTAATGTTTTATGTACCAGTGGGTACTGAAGTTCAGTCTTAGTTTGCTCAGTTCAGTTGTAATTCCTCAGATTATATTGGCATGCTGGAGGAACTTTGGTGTGGACAGTTTTGTAATAACCCTTAGCTGTTGTAAATTCTCTACCTCTAATTGCTTACTTCTTTCTCACAAACAATGAAATGTCGAAATGGATTGTATGTCTGTTTCTCTTTTTTGTTTTTTTGATGTGGACCATTTTTTAAAAGTCTTTATTGAATTTGTTACAATATTGCTTCTGTTTTACCTTTTGGTTTTTTTGGCCACGTGCCATGTGGCATCTTAGCTCCCCAACCAGGGACTGAACCTGCACTCCCTGCATTGGAAGGCGAAGTCTTCACCACCGGACCACCAGGGAAGTCCCTGTCTGTTTTTCTTAATCACTGATTTTGGAACTGGTGTTGGACTGAAATCTCATGGTGAGGAAAAGAGTCTAATCCTATTAAAAATTGGGAATTATAGTTTGACTTTAGTTTACCACTAATGCTCACTGTTCACTGTTCATATTTGAACCTGGCCTGACACTTAAATATCATTTTCATTATGTTTTAGCAATGAAGGATTTTGTCAGAGTGTTGAGAAATTCTAATAAATGTTTCTTTAATTGAGCTATGTGAGATATAATTAACGACCTTCCAAGTTTCATAATAGATTTTATTCAAATACTTAGTTATAATGAAACAAGCTCTCCTTTTTGACATAAAAGCAGCTGATTTTAACCTGCCCTCTCAAGTTTTATTTAATATCTTTGGAACTAACCTGTCAAAGCTTTTATAAAGGACACTATATTTATTTAATAGTTTTATATCTTTATCACACTTTCATACATGATTGAATACAATCATATAAGGTATGAAAAATATGTAAGTTGAAGTTATGCTTCAATGGATTTTAATTACATTGGGACCCTAGTAGAAGACTGGCTTAAAAAGATGTTTGAAATAATTAACATTACATTATTTTATTTTATAGGAGCAAAGTAATCCTTTGTACAAGAACAACTCATAGGTCTTTTGGCACCAGTGTTAGAAATTAAAAAATGATGTCTTTGCAAATCCTCTGTGACACTGGAATCCTTATGCTGTGATTCTACATGCATAAGGTTACTTGTGTTCCATTGATAATGCTCTGTTCATGCCTTACCACCGTCTTGTGACATGTTGATGAATTGGCCAATCAATATCACTGTCTACGTAGAATGTCTATAAGTAGTTCTTGTTCAGTGCTCTTGCTACTAACTTTGGCATTTCTAGCTCTTTTATTATCTTTTTTTTTTTTGCATATTTGCCAAACAAACAAAAATGTTTCAAAATATTGGTGAGAAGTTCCATATTTTCAGCCTACCACAGGGGAATCACCCATCTGTTTTCTAATGAGCATTTGTTAATAACAGAGACATTGTAAATGGTATATAATAAAAGGTATTTACAAAAGGAAGTCTCCCTTCATCCAAATATATTATCACCTAATTGCATTTTCTATTATATCATCTTCTGGTGATCCTTTGAAATTTGTTCTTCTAAAGGCGAGAGCTGTTACCATGGCTAAATTGAGACTACACGTAACTGATTATTAAGAACTTTTAGCTAGAAGCAGTAGACAGGAATATGTGTTTGCCTTCCATCCCTAGTGAAGTATTTTTAAAAAGATAAACCTTTAACAGAGGAGAGGAGCTCTGGACTGAAAGTTAGCAAGGTCCACAGAGGTTTTGGTAAGATGTGTGGCTATAAACAGAGATTAATTGAGAGAACCTCCATCCCTCTCCCTAATTTCTGTTCTCAGAACAAAGTCATGTGGCAGGTGTTCAGTTAAAACAATAAGAACAAAACTGATGGTTCTTCTGTAAACAAATTGAAGGAATCGACTTGGGAAAGCTAAGGCTTCTAGATGGATATTGATGCTCCAGATTAAAGGGAGTAAAGTCTTCTTGTTCTATCAGTTGAGGGGATTGGACTAAATATGTCTGGTGGCTCCCTGCGCTTTTACCTTAACCTGCAAGTTGACAAATTTCGCTCTTTGCCTTCGATTCCTTCCCATGATGCTGCCCTACCCCACACAAATATCCCAGTCAGAGTTTCCACTCGAGGAAAAGACTTAGGGAAAAGTCCTTCTTAAACAACAGTGGATGAAACCTATATTAGCAACTCCATCTTCTGACCCAACAATATGAAAGTAAAAGATGAAAAAAAAAGGAAGGAAGAAAGTTGATTCCAGATGACAATGTAATAATTCAGGGAGCCTTTCTCCTTTTTTAATCTGATATATTCAGAAATACTTGAGAGCATATTGTATCTGTAAAGTAAGAATTAGGGATACTGTGATGAAGGACAATTAGAGGACTAGAGAAAATGATTGTGGAAATATATCAATAAAGTTAGAAAACAATTTTGAGAAAATCATGAAGAAAATAGAGCAAGAGGACAAATAGATGAAAAATATGAAAAATAAAGCTATAAGGCATAGATACCAATAAAGGAGGTACAGTATAGGAATCTCAGAAAAATATGAAAAACAAACAAAAAAAATTAGTAAGAAAATAGTAGGAGACAATAACCTAGATCTGAAGATGGAAATTTCTCACTTGATTGCTCCCATACAGCAATCTACACCAAGATACTGAATTTTTGAAACACCAAAGATAAACATGAGATCATAAAAGTTTCAAGAGAAGAAAAAAAATGTCTTAAAAAGATCATAGATCTTAGATCATAGATCTAAGATCATAGATCAGATTTGCATCTGACTTCTTCAGGCCCAGCACTGAACATCAGAAGACAGAGCATTGTTTTCAAAGTTACGAGGCAAAATCTCTTTTGCAACTTTAGATGGTATTTACCATCCATTCTATAATGGCAGACTGAAGACATGTTCAGATATCTAAAAACTCAGAACATTTCTCCCCTAATCCACCAGCAAATCATGTGGTGAAGTGAAGATCACTGTAAATTCTTCCCATCAAGAGATGTGATCCTGTATTCCCTCCCCCTTGAATCTGAGTGGGCTTTATGAACACTTTAAGCAGTTGAGTGCAATGAAAGTGACACTGTGCCAGTTTCCTTAAGCTCAGACCTCAAGAAATTACCAGCTTTCATTTCCCATCATTTGGAAAACTCTTTACGAGATCCCCTGAGAACTCCATGTAAGGAGTCCAACTATCCTGTGCCTGCCTTCTTGAAGTGGCCCCATTTAGGCATTCTAGTTGAAAATCATAGCTGAGCCCAGCCCTCCAGTCATCCCTACCATGGGAATGTGAGTGATACCATATTTGAATTAACCAAATTTTCATGGAAAACAACTTAAACATATGAAATTTGCTAGAGCAGAATATATATTGCCAAGTAAGTGAACTTTTATTTACTTAGATGAATATTTATTACTTTGCAATGTTTAGCTTGTAATTGCTGGGGGAAGTAGATATGGGAGAGACATTCAATTTCAAAGTAAGGGGATTATGTGCCTTGTGTTATATAACTCTACCTGCTCTTCATTCTAGTAACAGCCCCAACCTGGTAGAGCAAGTCCAGTCTTCAGTATAAGGAAACATTAGACTTTTGGAAGTAAATTGCAGGGTATAATGACTGTGGTAGAAATTTTAGGACAGAGGAAGTAAGAATAAAGAGGTACCTTGGGTCATTATGTGGTAACCCTTAAACACAAGGTTTACGAATTCGTATTTTTTTGTAGGCAGTGGGAACACCTGAAGACTTTTCAGCTGGTAAGCAGAAGGCAAGGTCTCTTTCTGGTCATACTGAGAAAATGGTAAAAGCCCAGTGATCTGAGACTCATCTAGGCAGATATCCTGACAAACATCCGTTTTTGGCAAGGAGATATGCAGTCACCTATATTGATTACTCATTAAGAATAATGATATATTATGGAAGGAAAGAGTCCACGTGAACAATAGGCAGATGTGGTAGTGGGGGAAACAGAGGTTAAAGTGCAACAAAGCTTCCATTTTCTGTTTCTGGAGCATGTCAGAAACTATAGTTTTATTGATGGGGTCCAGTGTTTAAGGAACTTTGCAAGTTCTGAGTGTTCCACATATATATTACTTTTTAATTCCCTGCTTCTTCATAATGATTATTGTTTATAATCACTGATAAGACAAGGTAAAGACTGGACTAAAATATGGCAAAACACATATCTGCCTAAGGATTTGTATCTAGAATATGTAAAGAACTCTCAAAACTCAGTTTAAAAAGCCAAACAATCCAATTAGAAAATATGCAAAAGACATGAAGAAAAAATCATTGAAGAGGGTATGCATATGGTAGATAAACACATGAAATGCAAATCAAAACTAAGATGAGATATTACTACACAAGTGTTAGAATGGCTAAAATGAATAATTGTGAAAGCATCAAATGTCATCAAGGTCGTAGAGTCCCTGGACAATTCATGTATTATTGGTAATACCACTGCTCTGGAAAACAATTTGACAGTTTCTTATATAACTCAACATGCAACTACCATATGCAACTACATACCAGCAGTTGTACACTTGGGCATTTATCCCAGAGAAATGAAAATTTATGGTCACACAAAAACCTGAACATGTATAGCAAAACTTTATTTGTAATAGCCAAAAACTGGGAAAAAATTATATATCCTTCATCAGGTGAATGGTTAAACAAAACTCTGGTACATCCATACCATGACATACTACTCAGCACTAAAAGGAATGAACTACTGAAGCATGGAATGCCTTGGATGGATCATAAAAGGATTATACTAAGTAAAAATAATCCAAAAAAGCTATGTTTTATATGATTCCACTTATATTACATTCTTGAAATTACAAAATTATAGACATGAAGAACAGGTTAGTGGTTACCAGGGTTTAGGGAGATGCAGAGGGAGGTGGTCATGGCTATTACAGGTTAACATAAGGGCCCCTTGTGGTAGAACTATTCTGTATCTTGACTGTGGCCATAGTCACATGTATCTACATGTGTGGTAAAATTGCATAGAACTCAGTATACACACCAACACACAAAGGCATGTAAACCTGGTGAGATCCGAATAAGTTCAGTGGATTATATTAATGGCAGTATTGTGGTGGTGATAATGTACTGTAGTTATGCAACAGGTTACCATTGGGGAAACTGAATGAAGGCTACACAGCACCTCTCTTTATTATTTTTTCAACTGCACGTGAGTCCACAATTATCTCAAAATTTTAAAATTGAGAAAAATAAGAAAAAGGCCTGTGTGTTTTTGTAGCCCATTCAGACAGAAGGAGCCTTTAAAGATACTATTCTCTAAGAAGAGACTGCTTACAAATTCTCTCCTGGTCCCAGAATCAATGACCATAAGGCAGTGTCTCCCCAGCCCAGGTGTTACTTCCCAACAGTGATGACAGAAGTAACATTTACTGAATACTTAGTACGTGCCCGTCACCTGCTACTTCAAACCCTTTGTTGAACAATGGTTTATGCTGTCCCGTATTGTCTGGCACCTGCATACACCTCCAGCTTCCTTATACTGAGCTATCCCTCACCCTCTGTTCTCCAGCTAGACTTGCCTTTAATGTGAGCTGTGTTTTCTCCCACCAGGAGCCATTTTCCCTTGGCGTTCTCCTGCCTAGGACACTCTTTATCAACCCTTGGTTAACCCTTTGCATCCTTCAGATCTTAGCTGCAATATCACCTCTTCAAGAAGCCTTCCCAGATTCTCCAAACTAGGTCAGGTGTCTTGTTACATCTTCCTGCAGTATTTTGACTGTTCATAGCATTTATTATTATTATTATTTTTTTTTTTTTTTTCTTTCTGTACACGGGCCTCTCACTGTTGTGGCCTCTCCCATTGCGGAGCACAGGCTCCGGACGCGCAGGCTCAGCGGCCATGGCTCACGGGCCCAGCCGCTCCGCGGCATGTGGGATCTTCCCGGACCGGGGCACGAACCCGTGTCCCCTGCATCAGCAGGCGGACTCTCAGCCACTGTGCCGCCAGGGAAGCCCTATTATTATTTTTAATTAATTAATTTTTGGCTGTGTTGGGTCTTCATTGCTGTGTGCAGGCTTTCTCTAGTTGCAGCGAGCGCAGGCTACTTTTCATTGTGGTGCGCGGGCTTCTCATTGTGGTGGCTTCTCTTGTTTCAGAGCATGGGTTCTAGGCACACGGGCTTCAGTAGCTGTGGCTCCCGGGCTCAGTAGCTGCAGCGTGCGGGCTCTAGAGCGCAGGTTCAGTAGGTGTGGCTCACGGGCTTAGTTGCTCCACGGCATGTGGGATCTTCCTGGACCAGGGCTTGAACCCGTGCCCCCTGCATTGGCAGGCAGATTCTTAACCACTACACCACCAGGGAAGGCCCCTCATAGCACTAATTATACATGCAGATGTATGCTTGTCTGTATTGTTACTTGATCTTAATTTTGCAGTAGAATATACCGAAGTTTAGAGATGTTTTATGAGTTACACACCTACTAAGATGATAAAGCTGGGGTTTAACCCCAGGTCCGTCTGACAGTGAAACCCGTGCTTTTACCACTATGCTCTAAGGCTTCTTATATGTATTACATCTAGAGGGATTTCTTACTTCGGGATTTTATAAATGCTGCATAAGCGTTTGTTGAAAATCACCTAACCTGTAGGATTATATTTCTTTACTATTGTAGTATTTCTGGTGGCTTATAGATAGGTAGAAAACACACACATGCAGCTTGTGATTCATTTGGCTAAGAATACAAAGACTGGCAAAAACTAGGGAGGAGATGTAGCACATCTTAGCCTGGTTTTCCTTTATCCAGGATCCTTAATGGGGTTCAGGCCTGCTTGTGATGAGGCAAGAATATTTAGCCTTGCCAGATATGGGAAAACCCCTAATTCTTAGAAACTTGAACCAGAAAGAACTGAAATACAAAATCTATGCACTAGACATGTCCATTTCTAGGACTTTTTATAGAGGTTGGACTCTCCTTGTCATTGAACCAAACTCAGTAACAGCAGCTCACTTCCTTATCTCAGGGAAGAAACAAAGTAATTTCACTGTGTCCCTGATGACTTTTTTCGCCTCTTGCTGATCAACGTCTGGGGAAAACAGTTTACTTACAACTACTCTTTAACGTAAGTACAAGTATTATCAGTAACTAGATGACTATAAATGGGTTTCAGTGGAGTTCAGGTAACTCAAGATTTTTCCTTTCTACAGAAATTGTCTTAACTTTTAGCTTAGGTTCTAGCATCAGTTCTGATCTACTCTAAGTTCCTCTTCTTGGGCTTTTCCAATTCCATTTCTCCTCTTTAATAGACCCAGTAATGTTCGAACTCCATGTTAGTCTTCATTGGGACTGTAGCTTCTGTTTCTCCTGATTCTCATTTCCAAGTTCTGAGTCTTTATGAGCCAATGACTAATGTTCATGTTAGTTTTACTTCTCTCTCTTGTGCTCTTCAAAATGTCTCCTTTTCTTTCTAATAGAAATGGTGTGATTGCTGCAGCTCTCTAATTTTCTGTCTACCTCGAATGTACTGTAGCTGTGGACCTTTTTCTAGGAAGATGTATTTTCTTATTTGGGCCCAAACTGAAAATATGTTCCTCTGTTTCTTGCACTATGTTCCTTTCTGTGTAATACCAATTAAACCTTTCTCCTGGCATTAGAAGCTCAGGACAATGACTGCTTGACTCCTTGCTATGCAATATCTCATGAACCACATGTGTCATCGTTGTTCACAAGTGGGAGAGGTGTTGAAGAGATTGTGTCTATGTATTTGATAGCCTGTTGTATTAGCTACTTTAACAGAAACCAAAATAACAAAGGCTTAAACAAGGGCAAACTTTATTTCTCTCACAAACAAACATCTAAATTACAACTGGTCCAGAAAAGGAGGATGGGGGAACATGGCACTGCTCCAAGAGGCTGTTCAGGAACCAGACTCCTTGTTGGTCCCCAGCCTCTAAGGTGTTTCTGGCACCTACATGATCAAAGGTGGAAAGGGGGAAAGAAGTGGGGGGCCTACTTTTACAGGCACGATCTGAGAGTTGGATGTGTGATTTCTGCTCATATCCCATTGGCCAAAATATAGTCATATGGTTACACTTAGCAAAAAGAGAGGCTAGGAAATGTAGTGTTTAGCTGAGGACTACACTTTTCCTATTGATAAAAAGATGAATGTGAGAGCAGACATTCAGGGACAACTTATCTTATTTTGTATTTTGGCTTGAGGTGGGAGAAATAACCCCAAGAACAGAGTTAAATGTAAGATGAGTTCCTGTGGCTTGTGGCAAAAGATGAGAGATCATAGGAAACTGATCTGGACCTGAACAAAGATCACTTGGGGTTGTCAGTAGAAAGCCAGGTGTGTGGTTTCTCGACACAAAATGACATGGCACAAGGATAATAGTTAATATTTAGGGAATCGATGAATACTCACAGCTATTCCCCAGCATATTAACATGGGACTGGTGTTAGGGATGGAATGCAGAGGGACAAATAAGAGACTTGTTTTCTTTTTATTCCAGGTAAGAGCCAGTGAGAACTAGCTCTGGAGTGTATATAGTGATAAGGACAGAGACAGGACAGACAGCAGAGACAT
The DNA here is from genome assembly GCF_000442215.2 of Lipotes vexillifer. Taxonomy (NCBI): domain Eukaryota; kingdom Metazoa; phylum Chordata; class Mammalia; order Artiodactyla; family Lipotidae; genus Lipotes; species Lipotes vexillifer. The sequence continues at coordinate 15,840 of NW_006771479.1, read as the reverse complement.
TGGTGAGGCAGGGTCCCCTGAAGCGGGCAGAGAGGAACCGGAAAAGTCAAATCTGACTGTAATGTCCAGCATGGTTCTCTAGAAAGAGAGTGTGTTCAGCAAGAGAAATAGGGAAGTCTGGAGGAGGGTTTCTGTTCTGTGGTTTGTTTTGTTTGTGGTTTGTGGCAGTAGGGGAGAAGAGAGAGAGGTGTATTTTATTTTTGACTGTTTGAGTCTGAGGTATCAATGCAACAGCCAGGTGACTCTATGTTCACAAGAAAGTCACACTTTGGACAGGAAGTAAGGAGAGCTGTAGAACTTTGACGGAAAGAGATTTTCAATCCTGTCATTTTTAATGGATCTAATACAGTAGTTGAAGACATGAGAATACCAAGGGAAAG
>NW_006771479.1:0-15027 GCF_000442215.2 Lipotes vexillifer | reverse complement strand
GGGAAAGAGAGAAAAAGGTCAACTTTGGGGAAGACCTGTTTATTGGGGGATGGCAAGAAGGGCTGGAAAGGGAACTTCAAAAAGAAAACAAATCCATGGATCTTCATTAATGTTGATAAGATTTGCAAGAAGGAGAGGCTCAGTCATCAGGGTAGAATTTTTAGAGAAAACAAGGACAAGGAAATAAGCCCAATTGATTTACTCATCGGGAAATCATTATAACTTTTAAGAGACCAGTTTTAGTAGAGTGACAGGAGCATGAGCCCCAGCCGTGCAATTAACTAATTTGCAGAGCTGGCAGCCGGGAGGAAGGAGAGGAGGGTGCTGTGATGATGTTTCCTTTCCTTTTCACTTAGGCTGTTCACGTGGCCTGTGTCTGTCTGTGATTGTGAGCTGTAAGGAGCTGACGATGTATGTTGAAAGGTTGAAAGGCAGGAAAGTCTTAGGAAAACCAAGCCTTTTTCTTTAAATTATTTGATAAGATACTGTAATACCATTTCTTTCTCAATTGCATTATTCTCCTTGTGATTTTAAATTATATACTTTTGTTTTTATATAACAAGATGAGGTTGAGAACTCAGTAAGTATAAGTAGATTATTATTTTCTACATGGTGTGTCCCATTTGATGCAGTGAATTCTCACTAAAGAAATTATCTTTTTCCTTCCTAAGTGATTCGTCGTTGGAGTCCAGCCAGGTTGCTTTAACTCCAGGGACTGAATACAAGTGGCCTACAAGGACAACATTAATTTATTTGCCAAGAATTTGGCAATTTGAATAAAGCATTAATTATGGCATTATTTCTGAATATATTCTTAATTATAGTTATATTGATATTGGCTAAGAGTTTTGATACATTTGGATGAATTTTCTATATGAACAAATGCTTGAGTGATCTGATCAAACATCCTAATGAATCTGTTGTATATTATAAAGCTCTTGCCAAGACATTTCGGAACTCAGTTAAGTTAAAAAAAAAAAGTAATACATCTTTATTTGAATTTCAAATATGGCTGAGATTCTGTTTGGAAAATTAAGCTAGACTGTGATTATGATTCATCTAAATTTTGAGGGCTGATAACATTATTGATGCATTATCATTATACTTTCTTCTTTGTTTACTATTTATGAAGTGCATACTTTATGCCTGATATACTTGAAATGGGTGGTAAATCTATAATTATTATACATGTTATTTAATAATGCAGCTGTTAAGTACATAGTTGGGTATTTAAGTTACTGAAACCACCAGAAATATTTACTTCAATAAGCTTGTTGCCAAAGTCTTGTGGCTATTGTAATTTCTAATTAATATATATTTATCAAATGTTTACCATGTCTAATACATTAGGCCAGGGAACACAGAGAATGTAGAGATGCATACAAGATTTTCCTTGCCCTCAGTAGACTTATAATCTCTTGGAGAAATAAAATAAATGTGCATATAATTGTATCACATAACTTATGTAATGAAAAATATATGAAATACAATCAAGGATGAAAAAAGCAGAAGGTTAGAACAAGTGACAGTTTCATAAAAGAGCAGATATTTAAGAAGAGGCTTGGCTGATGAGTGGGCTTTTGGTGGCAGAAATGGGAAGGGCAGAATGAACAGCTTCAGCAAAAGCAAAGAGGATAGCAGGATCTAAATTTGGAGTTGAATAGATAGGCCAGGTGCAAAAGGTAAGCGTGAAGTGTGATAAGTAGGGAGTGATTGTGGAAAGCATGTTAACTGGAAGAAGGTCCTTAGGAATATTTCAGTTCACAGATAATAGGAAGCCATTGTGGTGGTGGTTATTATTGTTGTTAGAGCCATGCATTTCCTATGCAATTAGCAGGGTCTAATAGTCTGTGTCTGAGGACAAGAACCAGAAACATCTCAGGGAGGGCCAGGATGGCCCTGTGGACCCAGGTTCCCATTCCGAAGAGGCCTAAGTGGGTGATTTTGATGTTATCATGTAGTGATAAAGACACACTGACAAGACTGCAAAAAGCTGATCATCAAAAAACTTTAAGCTTTGCTCCTATTACTGAACCACACCACCTTTAGTAAACTGTGAAATATTCGTTGCAATGATACTGAATCTTAATTTACGAGTAGCACAGTTATATGGCATTGCGTTTTTAAATGTTGAACACATTAATCTGTTGAATATAAACACTTAGAACAAGCCATACTATATGTAGTTGTGTTTTGGCCCTTCCCCATTTTTTTTAATATGCTGAGAGGCTCAAAAAATGAAGGTGGCCTCATCCTTTCTCAACTTCTGAGAGGCTGTGTCAGGGCTATAACATTTTCCTGTATGTACAGAACATTATCATTTATTAATCTTCTGTAGACTTTGCTTTGATCATCCTAAGTGATGTGGTTGGAAATACCAGTACTATGTAAACAGTTCATAGGATTTGTGCTAATCCAGTGTAACTCATGAAATTTACTCTTAATTATGAAATACACATTTTTATCTTATTGCATGAAAATTAGAAAATTTTCCTATCCAAGAGGGAAAAAAGAAAAAACTTTAAAATGCGCCATTAATAAAAATGTGCCACATATGACTATGAGTCTACTCTCGTCCAGCAACACATCAGAATCTGCCATAGTTAAGATTGTATAGCCAAGGAAAGTAAGATCAGGTCTAATAGATCTAACTTTCTATATATCACATAACTGGAGAACCAACAAAGGTTCTCAAGTAGAAAATGGGGTCCCCAGGCTTATGTCTTTAACAGCCATCTCTTGGTAGTATGGTAGCCAAGAGAACATCGGCACTGGAGTTAGGGAGGTTGGTTATGAGGTTTATGCGGTAATGTAGGTGTCAGATAATAAAGGCCTGGATTTAGAAAGTGGTGAGGAGGAGGCTTTCCAAGGCAAAAAATCCTGTCCCCAATGCCTGTGATCTTTCTACTATTCCAGGTTGCCTGTGAAAAATACGTACGAGTTCTATCCTCTTGGTACTTACCACGTAATTAGGATATAACTAAAATAATGGAGATTAAGTATTTAGAGGAATGGAGCTAACTAGGAATACAGAGTACAGCACGGGTGATAGATGTAGGTGGAAAAATAGTTATCCTGTGATCTTAAATATGGCCTGTTCATATTTCTTATTAATCTATTGTATCAGCATGTTTAAGTTTAAATTTTTGCCTGGTATTATTTGTGAAGGCAATGGCCATGAATTTTACAGTATTCTGAAAGACGTTCACAAATATAGTTACTTAAATATAACTTAATCTCTTCATGATATATATGTGTGTATTTGAATCATTGTTTATAAGCCATATGAGCTGCTGTATGCTTCTCATCAGAATCAATAAGCAGAAAATAATGTATGGGTTTTTACTGAGCAAGGCTCTGGATGGAAAGTAATTGCTTGTCCATCGGTCAACACAGATAATTGGTGGCACAAAATAACATTGATCTTTGTCTCTATAGGTTCATAGTGAAAGCTCAGAAATATTTGTTGTTGTTTGTTGAAGTTATAAAATAAAGATTACAATAAAAGTTGAAGTTATTAATTTTTTCCCTACCAACAATCACTTTTACAATTTTTTCCTCATGTCTTAAAAGAATGTGCCCATCAGATGTGTGTGGAAAGAGATCAAATATATGTTTTTTTAATTTTGTCTTTGCTTTTTACTATAAAACAGCTTCAGAATTTTGTCATTGGTACGTATTTAGTTACATATTGATATTTTTATTTAGAAATATTGCTTATTATAACTATACTACATATTTAATTTCAAAAAGAAGAAATTGCAGATAAAAATTTAAAAATTGAACATCTATAATTCCAACTCCCAAATATAGCTACTCAGAAATAACATCTTGATGACTGTCTTTCCAGGCTTTTTTTCCATATTCTCATAACCATATATATTTTACTCTATTTGTACATCTTAATATTGTGAAATCCCCTGCAGATTTTCAGACATTATGACATTTCACAACATGATGTTTATTGAGTACATGATACTCTTCTTTAGGAACAGGAATACTATCCTTCATTTAATTGCTCCATTTTTGATGTTTGGATTAACTTATATTTTTTCAATAATAGCTTTTTATGTTCTATTTTTGTTTGTTTGTTTTTGATGGTAGAAACAATTCTAACACTGGGCAACTGTATAGACCACATTTGTTTTTGTTGTCCTTGTTGTGCTTTGTGGCTTTTCGCTACCGTATGTCATTCAACCTCTTTTTCCTTACACATATATAGCAAAGGCTACTATTTGTTCACTAAAATGTATGTTTTCCTCTTCTTCCTGTGCACCAACTGGACCACATTTCACAGTTTCTTCTGTAGTTATTGTGGTTACATGACTGTATTTTAGCCAAAGAAATGTGAGTAGAAGTGATGTGCATAAAGTACAGGTTTGGCTCAAAATATCCCCCATGCTTGCACCTCTATTTTCTATTCTTTCCCACTGACTGGGATGGAGGCAACCGCAAGGGCGACCTTGGAAACCACGTGTTGAAAATGGAAGAGCCATTGACGACAGAGTTGAGGTGCACGCCCCCCATGGCTCCTACCAAACCGAAGCACTTCGCACTGTTATTTGAGCCATAAACGAACTTTGCTTAGGTTTGAATCATGACACATTTTGGGGTCACTTTGTTAGAGCAGTTAAGCCTACACTTCATAGTAGCCCTAAAACTTCTTCCTTAAGCCTCCAAAGACTGAGAAGTGAGGCTCTGCTTTGCCCTACATATTCAGCTTACCCTACTTAAGTATCTCTTTTTTTTCCTTTCTCCCATTTATTTTTCTGGCATTCTCTGTTAAACTGATCTGGAACCAAGCTGTTAGAGGATTGATAATGGGATAATATTCCATCTTTCTCAAGAGTATTTTTGTTTTAATGGAATATTCTGGGAGGTTAGGGACCTTAGTTGACAGGAACAACTATAATTTTTAATTAATATCTTTAAATGAATGTAATGCTTCTTAACTAAATCATAGAGCAGTGTCATCCATACCATCTGTGAGATGTTAACACATTTAAGGCAAAAAAGAGATTCTATTCTTAAAGACGTTTTGGACACCTGCATACTATACCCATCTGTTTGCAATGTGCGGTTCATGTTAGCATTTGAAAGGCTCTAAGAAACCTTGCAGTAAAGAAACTCATCTCCCTTCTCTAACCTAGTGTTTCCAAAGCTTAGTTTCCCATAGAAGCCTTGCCTTAAGGTTCTACCATTAACATCTTGGAATCAATACAACTAGTGTTCCATGAAACACAGCTTGGGAAATACTATCCCAGGATATTAGAGTTGAAGAAACCTTTGAAAGGATTAACAAAAAAGCAAATGGAAAGGAACATTTAAAATTTTGCATGTAGTTTTAAAAAGATAACTGTTCCAGTTCAAATAGAGTTGTCATTGTATTTTCAAAAACAGCTTTATTGGGTGGAATACAGTGCATTGTGAAGACCTGTCAACTCTGATTATCCTTTTCTCTGTCAAGAGTTTTAAAATAACAAGAACACTTGTTTTTGTGAGAATTCAAATATTATTTTCTTTCTTGACATCTCTATAAATATTAAAGATTATGTAATTCAGTTAAGTACATTCTTCAACCTGTCTCTTCTTGAATTTTAACTTGTTACCTGCCCATACATTATAGGTATATATAAAAATGATGGAATGATCTTGAAAAGAAACATTTATGATAACTTTAAATTTTTTATTCTCCCTTTCCACTAGTTTGATATATGTTTTTCATACTCTGCTATTTGTCATTTGGGTTAAGAATTTTTTACTATTTCATTGGGAGTTAACTGGAGGTCCCAATCATAACATTATATAGTACTTTATCTCTCCTTAAGAAAATAGGTAATCTTAGAGGAAAAATAATTAAAAGATAAAATATGTGAAGCATTATATAAAGTCCTAAGTTGTTTTCTTGAAGGGGGGGGAATTTATTATTGTGTGATTTTTTTTTTTTCTTTTTAATGAAGTGTGAAGATGTGTTTCACCCTACCCTAGTCATAGTGTCACAGCCCTGAAGGGGGTGTTGAGGAGATTGTGTTTTACAAACAGGCCAGTAGAGGCCCAGAGAAGCTCTGAGATTTGAGCAAGGAATCAAAACTAAGTTTCCCTACTTGAAGTTGTGTTCATTCCTCTATATTATGTTGTTTCTTAGTTATATTTTTAAAATTCTCTTAGCTGGGACAGGCTTCACTCTGGGGACAGTAGAGTACAATCTCTTTGGCAGGATTTGCAAGAGACCTAGGAAGTCTTAGCATTAGGACTAGATAGACTATTATTTTTAGAAAGGAGGACAGATCTTTTATTCGTGTCTGCATTACCTGGACAATTAGGCTCTTAGGCTTCCTTGAAGTCTGGGGTCAAATGATTTGCTTCTCTACTTCCTTTCGATACTTAGTTACTTTTTGTTTTGTATATAGTAACTGCCAATAACTTCTATTTAATGGCAGAGCTGACCAATTTATTTATATTTCTTTATGAAAATTGCTTATGTGGAGTTTATCAGATGTTTTCACTTCAAAGAGGATTTATTTGTTGATAATTGTATGAGTATAAATAGAATCAAAATTATGCATGTGTGATGTTTAATGACAATAAGCATAATTTTAAAGATATGGTCCTAAATTGAGGGGGAAGGATGTTAAGAGGTTATAGTTAATGTTAAGAGGTTAATGATCTTTCACCTATGGCTTTCTGTTTTGGGTGATTAAGGGGTCATAGTTAATGGTTCTATCTTATGACTTTTCAAATTAGATGAGAAAAATTATGTGACTTAAGGAAATTCACAAACTACCATTTCCATAAGAGACTTGAATTGCAAAAATCCTATCTAAAAAAATACCTTTATACTACATGATGAAGTTGAAACCAGGTTATTTAATTTATGATAATTAAGAAAACCTTAATTTATAAGAAAAAATAAATGTGATTGGTATATGCTGTTCATATCTTTTCAAATATCCATTAGTTCTCACAAAGCATACTTGTACAGTGACAGTAGAGTCTTTTTAGGTAGTTCATGGACCCTGTTGTGTTAGCATCTTCATGGTGCCCACCAATTTGCTTCATTTTTGACCTAATGGGACCTCCTCCAGGGATCAGAGAGTTGCTAGGTCTTCATGTCTATTCAGCCCCAGGATTCTCTACTGAGACTGCCAACAGAGGTGCAAATTTTGATGTTCTGTATATCCTTTTCCTCCTAATATGAGCACTTATGCAGTAAGAACTCAACTAAAACTACTTGACTCTGAGTAACTAGTGATCTAGCCAGGGTCAAAATGTTGCCCTAAATAGGGAGTTCTGAATCAGTGGCTCCTTCATGGAGTGTATACTTGGATATGTGACCTGATTCAGTTTTATACCTTTGCCTCAATGACGCAGCAGGGTCTTGCTTTGGAAGACAGTAGCTCAAATGTATCTGTGTTATTTTTGATAACATGAGAATTTAAATAGGGGAAATCACTATGTTGTCTCAGATTTTCTAATAGAACCTGAAATCAGATGCAGGTATTCATAAATTTTCCCAGTTTATACATGAGCAATCCTCACTGGGACATTTTGAAAAGTCTTTGAAAACGGTCTCGCAACGTATGTTTCACCTTAAATCATCCTACTATCATTTTTTAATTAATACATTTATATTTAGTTTCTGCATTCATTTTTTTCCAAGAAATGAGAAAGCAAAGGTTAAGAGAAGGTAGTTATTATTCCAGACATTGAATACAGTTGTTTCAACTCTCCTAACTGAGAAAGTGGCAGGTGTTGATTTTGTGCAGTGCTTGTCTTGACAGAGCAAAAATAAGGAGGGCAGCAGAAGTGGAAGAGGACCAGATGCAGGGGAAAAAAAGTTAGTGAAAAGTTAGTACGACAGTCCTCAAATTTCATTTTAAACATTTTGTCATGCCCCAGGAAAGTAGTTTTAATTGTTTATTTTGTTGGATCTGATCTTAATTGTAAGTTTAGCAAGGTTTTCCTAAATGCTGTATAAAGCATGACCAATTGTTTTGATTTGCCAAATATAAACCTAACTGTAGGCAAGAATTGTTAATTACCCACATAGTTTTAACAGTGTGACTGCTGCCAAACTCAATAATTCAGTTCTCTCGAAGCTCTAATTTGGGTTATTATCTCATTGAACACCAGTATTGATAGAATTAATCAGATAATCACAGATCACTTTTAATTTGTGTTAGTCCCACCTGAAACTTCTCATTCTGTTGCGAGTTAAGAATTGGAAAATCTTGTCATTATAAACTATGAAATTTTGAAAAAATGGTTACAAAACAGTATATACAGTTCTATTTTTTAAAAGTGAAGTATGTATAGAGTTAGAAAAAATGAAAAAAGATAAATACCAAAATGTTTACTAGCAGTTATGTCTGGGTGATGGGGAAAAGAGTGTTTTCAGAAAAAAATTTAAAAAATAAATAGTGGGAAACTGAAAGTACTAGAAAAGTCTTTGGAGCAATTTGTAGTGATAGCCAGACAACATTGTACCTTCTGCCCCAGAGAAAATTAGCATATGCTACATGGATTCATGTGGATATACATGTCATACATATATTCTAGAAAAGTTGTATCGATTTTTTTTAAGTTATATGTATTTTTTTAAAGTTAAATATATTTTTAAAGTCATAAATTGTAAAATGTTTTAGCAAAATTATAGATTTTTCTTTTTTTAAAAGAGGGATTAGTGTTTTTGATATATACCTTAGAAAGATTTATCAAAGAATACTTTAGAAATCAAAGCTTTAGAAAATTAACTGGAGGTTTCTACGGGGTCTTTATATCAATCATTAATCTATTCATACTGGGATTAAATACTTTTATCTTTCTCACTTGGAAATATGGAACGTTTAGTATAGATGATAATCTTATTTTAAGTAGGATTTGTCCCTTTTAACAATTAATAGTTTGATCTATTTATTTCATATCAAAATTCATTGTGAATATACAACTTTTTAGAAAGAATGAAAATAATTTTAGACTGTCACCATCAATTTCTCTTTGGTGTTACTTATACATTTCTTTATACTGATTTCTTAAAAATGAAATCCCATTGCAAATAATAATGGCAACCATGAGAAATTATAATTAAGTGTTCTCACTAATAGATGAAGAGTCTCATACACATGGTTCTGGTCTCAGTTCTAACAATCTGATTTGTGCTTTTTAGAAAATATTTATTTGTCTATGGCATACCTTTCTTATTATAAAATATAGGTACCCATTATTTCAGTTTAAAAATATTGCCATAATTAAGTCAATTAGGACATTTTAAAATACTCAGGATAAAAGCCTAGAAAATATATTAATAAATGGCTTAATCCATTATCCTAGACAGGAAACAGTGAAACACTAAACATGAGACTAAAAGGTGGACAAATACCTGTCATTTGTCAACTTCCTGGTGGCTTATTCTGAATCTCTTAGGCCTTGGATTTCTCCATTTGTGCTTGTTTTAAGGATGCTTTATGACCCATTTGCTGAATTTCCTGAGCATTTTGAATACAATATTATTGTTTTTGTTACCTAGTTTTTAAGTGAGGAACAATTAATTAAAATACACAACAGACAGAACAATTAGATTCCCTTCGCTTTCCGCACAGAATTGGTTGATTGAAATTTTGCATTTCACTGGAGCAATTAAATTGCCCGGTAAGAATACATTTAGCTATAAATTTAACAGTTCATGAACTAATGAAAACAATCAACAAATTACTGGGCCTAAAAATGGCTTAATCTCTATATACCATCTTCAGTTATTAACAGGTTTTATGAAGAAGGTTCTAAGAAGGAAGGAAGGTAGGAAGGGAAAGAAGGGAAGGAGGGAGTGTAGAAAGGAGGAGGAAAGCAGGAAGAGAGCTGGGGATGCTGAGAGAGAAAAGCTATTTGACATTTATTTGGAAGTTGAGTCAAGCTTTCTCCTTGGTGGCAGAATTCTTGCATGTAATAGACCACAACACACACCTCACAGAGTGTTTCATATTGATCTTTGCAGTGAGAAGTTTATTTTGTGGTCTCAGTTTCAGAGATTTTAGCTTCTTTCCTTAAGTAGGAATTGGACCCTTGGGGTCTGTCAATACAACTTCTTATCTCCTGAGGCTCATTTTATAAAAAGCAGATGCTCAGAAGCTTTTGTTTAGTAATTCTTTTTTTGTTTGTTTGTTTGGTTGGTTTTGTTTTTGCGGTACGTGGGCCTTTCACTGTTGTGGCCTCTCCTGTTGCGGAGCACAGGCTCCGGACGCGCAGGCTCAGAGGCCATGGCTCACGGGCCCAGCCGCTCCGCGGCATGTGGGATCTTCCCGGACCGGGGCATGAACCTGTGTCCCCTGCATCAGCAGGCGGACTCTCAACCACTGCGCCACCAGGGAAGCCCTGTTTAGTAATTCTTTTGATCTCTGAAGCAAGATTTGGGGGTCAGCAGTGCCAATTGTCATCACCTCTTTTTATTCATGACACAATAGATGCTAAGAGAGGTAAATGACTTGCTCGAGGTGATACAGCTCACATTTGGGCCTGAATCCTAAAAATACCATGAGTGCCGTAAATTGTAATAAGGTCTGTTTTGTAAACTAGTGCCATGCAGAGTGCCTTGTACCTGGTTGTAGTTCAGCAAGCATTTGTTGAATGAACTAATGATTGTAAGAAATAAATTCTTCTATATCTAATACCATAGCCTTTCTGTTACATCATAGCTTCCCATCATTATGTCTACTCTGGGTGAGGTTTTTATATTCTAAGGAAACCTGGAAATAGAACGTTTTGCTCTTTCTTACTTGAGTTATGTTGTTCCATACTAGTTGTAGATCCAATTCCAGGTTGGAGTTAAATATGGAATTATTAGAATGTTGGTTTTTTCCTAGTAGGAAATTTTGTTTTCCCGCTAGTTTACAATTTTGTACATGTTTTGAAATCAATATTTTGTGTCCTGTTCATTTTGGAAATATTTTATAGCTTTTCTTTGTGGCTTTTGTCTTTATTGAATGTGTGGGGATCCAGTATGCTGAATTTCATAGAGTTTTCATGTGAAGGTTTCCAGCTGTGTCTGTCAAAGGTGGGCTAGGAACATCTACATCAGAATCATCTATGTGCTTTTTAAAATGTGGATTTCACATTCCTAGGATTCAACCCTAGACTTTAAAGTTTCAGAACCACTAGTCCATAGACTAAGATCTATAGACTATATAGAATCATTCATTTTCATGTCAGTATAAATTCTCTTGGAAAGAATTAAGGAATTATGAGTTTTTTCAAAATTTCAGCTGCCATTTTTTATTAGATCATAAGAAATATACCAAGATATTGCTACTAGGTTGCTAAATAATTTTGAATATTCATGAGCAAGGACTAGTATCAGTCATGAAAATGACAATTAAGGAACAGAATTCAGATACTAGCAACAACATGGATAAAACTTGAAGTACACTATGCTAACTGAAATAAGCCAGACACAAAAGAATATTGTATGATTTTACTTATATGGGATACCTAGTAGCAATTTCTTCATATATTTCTTATAAACTAATCACTATGAAATACTACTTGTTTTTTGTTTTTTTAAAGCCCTAGTAACTGACTTGGGACTGTATACAATGAGAAAGTTCAGACAATCACTACTTTCATATCTTCAGTTCGACTTGAGGAGACCAAGTAATCTAAAAATAAATAAGTAGCAAATGGGAACTTCTAAAATGCTTCATGGTATCAATATTAAAGGAATTCAAGAGGAGCGAGAATATTCTTGATAGATTCCAGACTAGCTTTTGGCTTTATGGGTAGTGTTTCACATTTAGAATTTAAATGGTATCAGCTCTACCTATACATTGCAAAAGCCATTTTTACATTATTTTGAAGCTGTTATGTTCTAGTTTGGTGTTTCAGAATTTAAATATGAGATTACACAACTGAGCTTAATGTAACCTGAAAGCATATAGGAAAAACTAAAAATATGCAGGAAAAACCAATACGCTGTTAATCAGCATACCTTCCGTTTACACTGAGAGCATTCCATTTTTGTGTTTGGTAATATTTCTAATGAAACCAGAGTTTCACTGTAACTGTGACAATAAAACCCATTGCAGTACTAGTTTGTCACCTCACCTCTATCCAGAAAACAACTTAGCACCAAGCTGCCGTTCAAAATAAAGAGGCTGAGTGTCACTGCACTGCCCAACTGTACCTGACTAGGTTTTTCTCCTTGTTGTTTGACCCCTAGGAGGTATATATTAGAAAGTCTTTGGAGGCAAAAGAAGAAAATTACTGTGAATTATTATGACTTTTTACAGGAAAATCTCCTATTGTATGAATGAGAATAAAGTCCTCAAAATACCTATGTGTGATAGTGAATTCCACATTACAGTGCAAATAAACATGCTTTTGGAAAAAAACAAAAAAAAGCAAAGAGGCTCTCTTGGAAGGGGATGTGCCACCAGGTCAATATGTTACTTTAGCTGACTCCAGCATAAGACATATAGGAGCTATGGTCCTGAAAATTAGCTCTCTGTGTCAAGATGGTTTATTAGTTGGCAGTTAAGAAATTCTGCATGCGTTCTCCAAAGCTAAGGTTAAGGTGATAAAGTAATTGAGCCTTTTAACACTCAAAGAAAGGTGGAGGTGAAATGAAATCACCATTCAAAACAGCCAATAATTAATTGAGTCTCTGTTAACAGGCAGGAGGTCAAGTACACATGGCCACAGCAACCACACAGCCTGCATTCTAAACAGCTGTGTCTTTGACTTGAAAGTGATTAGATTGCATTGTTGGGAACTCATTAAAATGAGATTTTAACTTAGAAAGGTAGTAATATAGTTTGAAAGATACTGTAAGAGATGATCATTTACTTTTTGTCTTCTCATTTGTTCTGTAGAGTTGCAACCCGTGAGTTCCATTTCCTTGCTTTTTCTTTTATTAAATTATGTTACATATTTGCTTTAAATCTGTAACTAATAGTTCTACTCTAGGATATTGATTATGTGATTAGATCAGTGTAACTATGAACAGTTAGACTTTTATGTATTGAAAGTTAATAAAAAGGAAATAAGACTTTTCCAGAAACACTCTTGTTTTTTAGTTTTATTTTTCTCTAGCTTGAATATGAAATGCCTAGGTGTAGTTTTTATTTTAATTTATTTTTTGAACAATGTGTTCATTGTATTTTATTTTTTTGACTTGAATAATATATATTGTTTTATACAACAGGTTCTTATTGGTCATCAATTTAGACACATCACTGTATACACGTCAATCCCAGTCGCCCAATTCATCACACCACCACCCCCATGCCCTGCCGCTTTCCCCTCATGGCGTCCATACGTTTGTTCTCTACATCTGTGTCTCAATTTCTGCCCTGCAAACCAGTTCATCTGTATGATTTTTCTAGGTTCCACATATATACATTAATATATGATATTTGTTTTTCTCTTTCTGACTTACTTCACTCTGTATGACAGTCTCTAGATCCATCCACGTCTCAACAAATGACCCAATTTCGTTCCTTTTTATGGCTGAGTAATAATCCATTGTATACATGTGCCATATCTTCTTTATCCATTCATCTGTCGATGGGCATTTAGGTTGATTCCATGACCTGGCTATTGTAAATAGTGTTGCAATGAACATTGGGGTACAAGTGTCTTTTTGAATTATGGTTTTCTCTGGATATATGCCCAGTACTGGGATTGCTGGATCATATGGTAATTCTATTTTTAGATTTTTAAGGAGCCACTGTACTGTTCTCCATAGTGGCTGTATCAATTTACATTCTGACCAACAGTGCAAGAGGGTTCCCTTTTCTCCACACCCTCTCCAGAATTTGTTGTTTGTAGATTTTCTGATGATGCCCATTCTAACTGGTGTGAGGTGATACCTCACTGTACTTTTGATTTGCATTTCTCTACTAATTAGTGATGTTGAGCAGCATCTGTATATCTTCTTTGGAGAAATGTCTGTTTAGGTCATCTGCCCATTTTTGCATTGGGTGGTTTGTTTTTTTAATATTGAGCTGCATGAGCTGTTTATATATTTTGGAGATTAATCCTTTGCCCATTGATTTGTTTGAAAATATTTTCTCCCATTCTGAGCATTGTCTTTTCATCTTGTTTATGGTTTTCTTTGCTGTGCAAAAGCTTTGAAGTTTCACTAGGTCACATTTGTATATTTTTGTTTTTATTTCCATTACTCTAGGAGGCGGATCAAGAAAGGCCTTGCTGTGATTTATGTCAAAGAGTGTTCATCCAATGTTTTCCTCTAAGAGTTTTATAGTATCTGGTCTTATATTTAGGTCTCTAACCCATTTTGTGTTTATTTTTGTGTATGCTGTTAGGGAGTGTTCTAATTTCATTCTTTTACATGCAGCTGTCCAGTTTTCCAGCACCACTTATTGAAGAGACTGTCTTTTCTCCATTGTATATCCTTGCCTACTTTGTCATAGATTAGTTGACCATAGGTGCGTGGGCTTTCTATCTTGTTCCATCGATCTGTGTTTCTCTTTTTGTGCCAGTACCATATTGTCTTGATTGTAGCTTTATAGTATAGTCTGAAGTCAGGGAGTCTGATTCCTCCAGCTCCGTTGTTTTTCCCTCAGGACTGCTTTGGCTATTCGGGGTCTTTTGTGTCTCCATACAAATTTTAAGATTTTTTGTCCTAGTTCCATAAAAAATGCCATTGGTAATTTGATAGGGATTACATTGAGTCTGTAGATTGCTTTGGGTAGTATAGTCACTTTCACAATATTGATTCTTCCAATCCAAGGACATGATATATCTCTCCATCTGTTGGTATCATCTTTTTTTTTTTTGCGGTACATGGGCCTCTCACTACTGTGGCCTCTCCCGTTGCGGAGCACAGGCTCCAGACACACAGGCTCAGCAGCCATGACTTGGGCCTCTCACTACTGTGGCCTCTCCCGTTGCGGAGCACAGGCTCCAGACACACAGGCTCAGCAGCCATGGCTTACGGGCCCAGCCACTCCATGGCATGTGGGATCCTCCCGGACTGGGGCACGAACCTGCATCCCCTGCATCGGCAGGCGGACT
>NW_006771478.1:0-2426 GCF_000442215.2 Lipotes vexillifer | reverse complement strand
CACAAAAAAAAAAAAAAAAAAAAAAAAAGCACCAGTGAAGCCATCTGGGCCTTGAGGCTTCTTTCAGAGAATTTTAAACTAAGATTCAGTTTCTTTTTATTTTTTTACTATTTTAATATTTTTTAAATTTTTTGGCCGCATTGCACAGTATGTGGGATCTTAGTTCCTGGGCCAGAGATCAAACCCGTGTCCCCTGCAGTGAAAGCGCTGAGTCTTAACCACTGGACTGCCAGGTACGTCCCTCAATTTCTTTAATATATGTCTACTTAATTACTAAAGAGGAATGTTTAAATATCCAGCTATGTAATTGTACACTGTCTATTTCTCCTTCCAATTCTCTCAGGTTTTGCTTCAGGTATTTTGAAACTGTTATTAGGTATATAAATATGATAAATTAACAACTTTATTGTTCTGAAAAGTCTGTATTACTGTAAAGTCTGTATTTATCCCTCACTCTGAAATCTATTTTGTCAAATATTAATAGTCATTTGAGCTTTTTTATGATTAACAGCTTATTAGATATACCTAATTTTTTTTAAGTGGTTGCACTAGCATTTATAATATACATTTTTAACTTAGGACAGTCTACCTTCAAACAGTATTATACCACTTCTGGTATAATATGACACTTATAGCACTTATAGCAGTATACTTCCATTTTCTCCTATTACTGGGCAATTCAATAAAATCTTTTTTCTTCTACATGTTACACTTCTACATTTTCTAAATACGTAGAATCCTATAAAACATAAAAATCTTATATGAATCCTATAAATCTTATGAATCCTATAAAACATAAAAATCTTTGCTTTAAATAGTCAATTGTCTTTGAAATAAACTAAAATGAGAAAAAAGTGTCTTATATTCCCCCACATATTTACCATTTCTTAATCTCTTCATTCCTTCGTGCAGATCTGAGTTTCCATCTGGAATGATTTTCTTCAGCCTGAAAAACTTCCTTTAACATTTGTAACAGTGCAAGACTGCCGGCAAGAAATTCTCTCAGCTTTTGTATGGAAAATGTCTTTATTTTGACTTAATTTTTGAAAGAGATTTTTGTTAGGATTAAATTCTAACTTGATAGTTTTTTTCCTTTCAGAACTTTCAATATGTAATTTCACTGTCTTCTGGCTTGCATTGTTTCTTTCTCCGACTCCCCAATGTGGGGAGAACTGTAGATTTAAGAAATTTTTTATTTTGAAATTATTTTACAAAAAAGTTGCAAAAATAGCTCAGAGTTCACATATACCTTTCATCTAAGCTTCTCCTAATGTTAACACTTACATAATAACCATAGTACATTTATCAGAAACAAGAAAGTAACACTGGTACAATGCAAACTACAGACCTAATCCACCAGTTTTTTGTTTGTTTGTTTTTTGTTCTTTTACTAATGTCACTGTATTCCAGAATCCAATCCAGATTCCCACTTTGTATTTAGCTGTCATACGTCCCTAGTCTCCTCCAATCTGTGACAGTTACTCAGTCTTTTCTTGTCTTTCATGACCTTGACACTTTCAAAGAATACTGGTCAGGTATTTTGTAGAATTCTCCCTCAATTGGGGTTTGTCTGCTGTCTTCTCATAATTAGAGTAAGGTTTTGCATTTTTTGATAAGAATACCACAAAACACCACAGATGTAATGTTTTGCCTTTCTTGGTTCATTATATTAAGTATATATTGTGGATGTCTTCTTTCTATGATATTAACCTTAATAACTCAGTTAAGGTGGTATCTACAAAGCTTCTCTCCACTGTAAATTTGCTGTTTTCCCCTTTGTAATCAATAATTTCTAGGAGAAAATACTTTGAGACTATGCAAATGTTTCTCATCGTACCTTCACCCAGTGATTTTACCTTCCATCACTGGACTGCCTGTGACAACTATTACTGCAGTATTTCCCTAACGGTGATTTGGTTTCAGTCATGGTTTTACACTTATTAACTGGAATTCTTCATTTATGATATGTCCCTTCAACCTACCAACCTACCTGTTTGTTTTATACATACCAATATGGACTAATGGCTATTTTATTCTATTGGTAGTAATGCAATATTACAATTATTTCATTACAGCTTTGGACATTAGAAGCTCTTTCAGGTTGGTTCTTACATACTTTTTTTTAAAAATTTATTTATTTTGGCTGTGTTGGGTCTTCATTGTTGCACACGGGCTTTCTCTAGTTGCAGCGAGTGGGGGCTACTCTTCACTGTGGTGCACGGGCTTCTCATTGCAGTGGCTTCTGTTGTTGCCGAGCACGGCTCTAGGCACGTGGAGTTCAGTAGCTGTGGCCCGCGGGCTCAACAGTTCTGGCTCGAGGGCTCTAGAGCGCAGGCTCAGTAGTTGTGGCGCACGGGCTTAGCTGCTCCGCTGCATGTGGGATCTTCCCAGACCAGGGCTCGAACCTGTGTCCCCTGCATTGGCAG
>NW_006771477.1:0-4883 GCF_000442215.2 Lipotes vexillifer | reverse complement strand
CCTGCGTGTCCGGAGCCTGTGCTCTGCAACGGAAGAGGCCACAGCAGTGAGAGGCCCGCGTACAGCAAAAAAAAAATATGAGCAGATACAAAGCTTTGAAAAAGAAACTCAACTATAGACAAAATGTGCTCCAAGTGTATTATTTCAGAATTTCTGAATCCTTGTAAAACACAACTCAAGTACCAAGTTCAATTTTGTATGCCTCTTGCCATAAAAGAATGTAGTCACCTAGGACAGAAAGTGGCTTCCAGAGGGCTTTAGCCCATACTACACTACCAGGGAATTCTCTACAATTGGAAAACTCTGGGAAGGGATGTCTGACTCCAGTTTCAAAAACCCATGGAATTATGATCCAAGAAATCTATATACAAATATTTAACGTCACTGACACAGCAGGAGGTGTCAGAGAGCTAAGTATTGCCTGCTTTAGGCCCTCTGGCGGGCTTTCAGCTGGAGCCACAAGGAGAAAGCAGCAGGACACTGGGAAAGGTCTGCGTGAGCTCAACATGCTCTGGGAACCCAAGCATCAACCCTTAAACACCTCACCGCATTTCCTTCAAGCTCTCCAACGTGTGGATACATTGTTTCTTTCAAGAAGGCTTTTCCTTCAGCAATATTTGCCCAAGTATTTCCTCTGTACACACTGTTTCGGAGCAATTAGAGTGAACAGGAGAGAGGAGGTCAGCAAAATGCAACCGGACACTTACATCCTGCGCTCAGAATAGCGCCAGCTTGGACTCACCCCTCCCTTCCCAGCTGATAGGTTTTCATTCACTCCTTCTCGGCAATTACGTTTTTGACCATTGTAATTATTAACAAATGTCCACCAGGCCCCACTTTTTCTTTAGAATACTACCTCCTCCAATACACATAAATACATCATCACAATATCCTCTAGTGAAAAATAAGTTTAAGTCATTATGATTTCATGTCTGTAAAATGTTGAGATCCTGACCTCCAAAACTACAAAAGCCACCATTTCATCATTTTAGTCTCTCTCCTCAAAATACAGAGCAGAGGAAGGAAGAAGAATAAGGTGGAGGTGTTTTAGGGGCTTCTTTTTCTTATCAATATAAATGATATAAATATATCAGCGATCTTTGCAAAATCAAATGGGATTAATAGCAAACATAGGATCATCAGAGACTATATCATCTCATTTGACTAAGAGAAGTAAGAGAACCAAATTTCTAACTAAAAAAATTTAAACAAAGATTTTAGAGGACTATATAAAGTAATTCTATATATGCTTCATTCAGTTTATTTACACATTCATTTATTCATTCTTTCTTTTAACAAAATATTTAGTGAACGTCTACTTTGTTCCAGACCCTGTCCAACTTTTTTACTTTTATTTCCCTAAAAATAACCTTCCTGTAAATTCCATGCATTTTCAAGCATACTCTCTCTCTTAATATCCATCAGTAGACATAAGAATTTGTAGAATTATTCTTCCATTTGGACAGATGGGAGCACACTTCCTTTTGGACTTGGTTTTCAATGGAAGAGGAAAACCGCCCCAATGTATCATAATGGCATTTAGAGCACCGATCAAACTTCAGAAATGCAGACCCATTTCAGCCAATATTGTCTTGCTGTACTTTATGCTTCCTGAGTTCCTGGGTAGGCTTGATGTTAAGAAAAGGCCCCTCCTCGTGAAGTCAGAGTTGCCAAGGCTTGCCGGGGAGTTACCTAGCCTTGCAGAGCCAAGGCTTTATCTCAAGGATAAGGTGGAGTTTGCTCTTTTTCCCCTATTGCAAAATATGAGAATATTAAGTAATCTGTTTATATCATACAGATCCAAAATCCTGGCTGACTTTTTAACGGACAAAATATCCATAGAATTTCTTCCTCTAGAAAAAGCTACCTGGGATCTTTCTTCCTATCTCAACCCTGGTCCACCCAACAAAGTTTGCCCATTTCCATTAAGTGTGTTTGAAATGAAAAATCAATCTTGTTCGTCATAGTGGGCATTTCTGGGTCACTCTGGTAATGTCAATTTGTCATTTATAGACCAATTCTGTGGAAATGCCTGGGCGGGAGCCTCTTCGTAGAGACAAATATGATATCTGAAATGTTACAAATTTTAAATGAGTTTATCCACAGTAACCACTCTATGCCAAAAATGTTAGCTTTACAAAACACAGTAGAAGGTAACCACTGAAAGAACAGACATACAAGCCTCTCTTTATTTTAAAGATTAAATTCGACACTTGGTTTCCTTTCTCAAGTGTATCTTTTTAAACCATTAACACAAATGCACATGAGGCAAATTATATGAAAACGAGCTTTAGGTCTTTAAATATATATCTCACATAGATAAATTCATTATTTAAACAGAAGATGACTCCTCTTCTGACTCACTCTATTCTTAGTGAGTTTTGCAGCTGACGGTTTTCTACTGAGTTTTTAGAATGTGGATTAAGTGTCACACCACCCACTGAGAGTAAAGTTGAAGCAGGTGAACTGAGGGTATGGTTGGAAATCTCCGCCTGTCTCCCCTGCTCAGAGCTACAGCGTTAGAAAGAACTACCAGGGAGCATCTGACTCTTCTTGCCTTCAGGCTGAGCTGAATCCAGTCACCCCAAACTGAGCGACCTTAAGAAGAATTTTCAAAGCATAAACGTTTCAGAGTAACTAGAGTTACTGGAAGTCACCCTAATAATCATTTAATGGGACTGCATCTTATTCGTGCAAATTACTTTAAGAAACAAAGTTTTATCTTAAGTTCACTTGTGCCATGTGTGCTGCAATATACTTCAACCACGTTTATCCAAGAAGCAAGAGAAATAAATACTTGGATAAAAGGAAACATTTGATAACAGAAATGTTAGGTATTCCAGCTCCTTCTTCACCACACACACGCTTCAGGAAGAAAGCCCCTCAGCTCCTTGCCCTTTGAATTTCTGATCCTTAAACCTGGAGCACTTACTTCTGCCATAAACGTACCAGAAACTCAGCTGCTTCGTAACAAAAACAACAGTCTGCTTTCCTTCAAGTATACTCTATGCAATTAAAAATATGAGATAGACTCACATCCTTGCAGAAAACATTCCCATCAAAATCTTGATTAGCAGTCTTGACAGTCAAGTCATCTGTTTCTTCACTCTCAACCACTGGGACCATGAATAAGCCATCAAGCCCATCTCCATTTCAACTTCTTTACACTTTCACCTAGAGTTACTACAAAATTTAAGTGCTAGGTGAGAAAATGGATGAAGCCAGGTGAGAAAATGGGAGGGTCAACTGGGAGGGCACTGAATTAGAAACAACAGTTCCTAATGACTGTTTCATGACTTCTGCTATAAGGAGCCCATACTGTTGGATGTTCTCCACCAAATAATGGCCATAAGCAACCATCCTACAGGGCCTCAGGATTCAACCACAGGCAACTAGCTAAACATGCTTTGAAAGAAATGTAATCAACCCAAGCTCCACTCACTGTGAAAGATAATCATTAAAACAGAAGTCTTACCAGAATAGGAAAATACACAAAATCCATGTGGCAAGTTAAGTCATCACAAAGACAATTTTACAGATATTTCTACCTTTTGCCTTTTTTGTTTCTCCAGAAAGAAACCCAGCTACAGATTTGTGTGCTATTCATTACAGTGTTGTCTTAATTTTGTGCTTGAAAATCAAGGGGAAAAACTTCTTAGTCAAAGCCTTAGGAAACCCATGTACAATATCTATCCTACTGCAGCAGAGTGCTGTCAATCCTATAGACCTTACAAACTCAAGAGGTGATTTACATCTCCTGTGAACTTAGCTAGAAGGTTATTCTCAAGGAACACACACACACAGAGAACACATCTCACCCCCAAGCTTTCTCACAGATTTTTCTACTTTAATTGTCCTGAAATTATAGGATATTTGCTCATTCCTACAATATTTCTTATATTCACATGCTATAACTTTAAGATTCTTACCTCCCCTTTGACACTGGGACAGTGACAGAGTCAGCACAATGAAGACTTAGCAGCATGGGTTACTAGAATCTTCAGACAAAGTTTTACTATTTTGCTTTCACTAACTTGGCATTTTCCCACAGTCATGTTGTAAAAGTGCAAGGAACCCATAAAACAATATGAAAGAAAATATTGTGGTTTCCTTTTTCCTAAGAAACGTAGGCATCAAACTCTTATTATTCAGTCTCAAGAGCATACATGTGGGAAGTGGGGAGATGGGGGGCTGGGGGAACCAACACTCCAGCACTACAGGGTCAGAAGAAACTTACCTAGGAAACATAATGGCCACACTATTCACACTATCCCAGGTGGCACAGGAGTACCACTTGCCTGGGACCTGGTGTTCAGTCTGGTTGACGAATCACTCCAGAACACACAGTATCCACCTTCTTTTTCCCAACTCCACCACCCGTCTGTTCCAAGTCTTTGGTAGGCATTAGGTAATTACCAAATGGTACCCATCAGACTGGAGTTTCCAAAATACATATGAATCCTTTCTCAGGTGATTTTAAAGGGCAGAATTTAAGACATGGTTCACCAGGAAGTCTTACTTAACTTTATGAGTACTTTCTAGAACCTTGATTATTTTTAAAACTGTCATTATAAATGTTGTATACCTGTCACGCCTTCACATAATTATTTTAATAAATATTAATTAAGCCCTGCCTTATGACTGTCAAATAAATAGTATTATTCCCACATCATTGATAAGTCAAGAGACAAGAGAAGAAAAGGCACACTGAAAGCACCATAGCACCAGCTAAAATTTAACTCTTATTTGATTTTCAACTGGCACTGGAGAACATTAATAAAAGAGGTCCTAGAGATTTTTTAAGTAAAAAATGCTTGTCTCAGAAACTAACACACCATTGTAAAGCAATTATACTCCAATAAAGATGTTAAAAAAAAAGAGTA
>NW_006771476.1:0-355 GCF_000442215.2 Lipotes vexillifer | reverse complement strand
TTAGGGCACGGGTTAGTGTTAGTGTACAGGTTAGGATTAGGGCACGGGTTAGGGTAAGGCTTCGGGTAAGTGCTCGGGTTCAGGTTAGGGTTAGGGTTAAGGGACGGGAAGGTTTAGGGTACAGGTTAGGGTGCGACAAAGGTTTAGGTTTAGCGTACCTGTTAGGGCACGGGTTAGTGTTAG
The DNA here is from genome assembly GCF_000442215.2 of Lipotes vexillifer. NCBI lineage: Eukaryota > Metazoa > Chordata > Mammalia > Artiodactyla > Lipotidae > Lipotes > Lipotes vexillifer. The sequence continues at coordinate 172 of NW_006771476.1, read as the reverse complement.
CATACGTGTTAGGATTAAGGCATGGGTTAGGGTAAGGCTTCGGGTAAGGGTTCTGCTTCCGGTTAGGGTTAGGGTTAGGGTTTGGGAACGGGGATGGTTTAGGGTACAGGTTAGGGTACTACCACCGTTTATGATTAGTGTATGTGTTAGGGAACGGATTAGTGTTAGCGTA
>NW_006771475.1:0-284 GCF_000442215.2 Lipotes vexillifer | reverse complement strand
TTTCAATAAATGTCAGACGCTGTTCAAAAAGAAATTGAGTCTCAATGAATGTGGCACCTCTCCCTCCCTGGTCCCGTGTGTGGGGTCCATGACTTGCTCAGGAGGTATGTCCCCTGCCATGCTGTGGCTGATGTTGAGTCTCGCATGATCCAACAGAAAAGATCGCCCTGTGGTGGTCCTGGTGATGGAGACCCCACTGGTGATCATTCAGTCCCGGATGCTGACTCTTCCAAACCAGTCAGTTCCGTGCCCCTTCGGAAATGGATCTTGATCTGATTTTGGCC
>NW_006771474.1:0-446 GCF_000442215.2 Lipotes vexillifer | reverse complement strand
AGCGTACGTGTTAGGATTAGGGCATGGTTTAGGGGATGGCTAAGCGTGTTAGGGTTAGGGTTATTGTTAGGGTTAGGGAACGGGGATGGTTTAGGGTACAGGTTAGGGTATGACTACGGTTTACCCTTATCATACATGTTAGGACACATGTTAGTGTGAGTGTATGGGTTAGGATTAGGGCATGGTTTAGGATAAGGCTAAGGGTAAGCGTTAGGGTTAGGGAAGGGGGATGGGTTAGGATATAGGTTAGTGTATGACAAGAGTTTAGGGTTAGCATACGTGTTAGGGCACGGGTTAGTGTTAGCATATGGGTTAGGTTTAGGGCACGATTTAGGGTAAGGGTTAGGGTTAGGGTTAGGGTTAGGTGATGGGGACGGTTTAGAGTACAGGTAAAGGTACGACACCAGTTTTGAGTTAGTGTAAGTAATAGGGAACATGTTAGTGTT
>NW_006771473.1:0-431 GCF_000442215.2 Lipotes vexillifer | reverse complement strand
TTGTCATATATGGCCTTTATTATGTTGAGGAAAGTTCCCTCTATGCCTACTTTCTGGCGAGTTTTCATCATAAATCGGTGCTGAATTTTGTCAAAAGCTTTCTCTGCATCTACTGAGATGACCATATGGTTTTTCTCTTTCAATTTGTTAATATGGTGTATCACATTGATTGATGTGTGTATATTGAAGAATCCTTGCATTACTGGAATAAACCCCACTGGATCATGGTGCATGATCCTTTTATGTGCTGTTGGATTCTGTTTGCTGGTATTTTGCTGAGGATTTTTGCATCTATGCTCATCAGTGATATTAGCCTGTAGTTTTCTTTCTTTGTGACATCCTTGTCTGGTCTTGGTATCAGGGAGATTGTGGCCTCGTAGAATGCGTTTGGGAGTGTTCCTCCCTCTGCTATATTTTGGAAGAGTTTGAGA
>NW_006771472.1:0-274 GCF_000442215.2 Lipotes vexillifer | reverse complement strand
GAAACTTCTGCACGCCTCTTTTTCTGCACGGCAACTCAGGGCCTTACCTTGAGGGAAGGGTTCTCGCTGAGTGTCCTGTTAGCGACACAGCGTGGTAGGATGCTCAATTTCTCCTCAAGCAGAGTGACTTCAGGTACGAGGTCCGCGAAGAACTGTAAGCAGACGGTTTTCACAAGGCAGCTCAGACGACGGTCATGACGAAGACTGCCAGGCTCGTCGCACTGTCCAGAAATGTGGTCCTGAGGCAGTGCGAGAATTCTGGAAAGGTAGCTCT
>NW_006771471.1:1724673-1779897 GCF_000442215.2 Lipotes vexillifer | reverse complement strand
ATAAAATGTATGTATAAAACTCAGAAGATAGAAAACGAGAGTTGTTGCTGCCATGTGGTTGTGAGAAACCCAAAACAGTTGAAATCATCCTAGAGACCACATTTATTAGAATCAGTGCGAACCCTACAAATGCTCATTTTCAATTCTTTAATAACCGCTGATAGTAAAATATAGTTATTGAAAATTATTTTTAGCTACACATGTTATACCGTTTAAAAAACTTAGACTAAATACTGTCAGCCCGTGTTTGCTTTCCTAGCATGTTATTCATTTATTGAGAAATTCGGAATGTAAAAACATCTGGGAATAACTTGGTGTGTGCGAAGTCATCTTTAAAATGTGTGTATTTCAGAACTTCTTTTGTGTATTTATTTAGAAATACAGGAAAATTCTGTAAACATGTTCTGGAATATATGTAACATTTGAATATGAAAGAGCGAGTTGGCATAACTGAAAACCCAAATTTCATTTTCTATAAATGTTACTCTGTTGGAGGAGTGGGTTTCTGAAATTAGAGAATTCAGATTGTGGTTAGCGATATTTATAGACAAGTATCTCTCTTTGCCCTGGACTGAGTGTGTGAACCAGAAATGTCCATTCTGGCCCCTTCTGGGGTATGATGTGATGTTTATGTCTAAATAAAGGAGTTAGTTTAATTCAGCATCTTAAGGCCTGAGTTGGAGCTGTATAAACCCCGTGGCGTAGGTCTAACGGAGTGCCACCAGAAGGGCTGGTAGCTCCCTGGTTCTGTTCAACAATTAGTCCATGGATTTTATAGCCGGGCCCTTAAGAAACTGGCGCCATCAGCACAGTCATGGTGATTGGGAAATGACACAACAGAGAGAGGAGTCACAGAAGGGAAGTTCTTAATGATTCATAATTTTCCCTTTTGGGAGAAATAGAAATAAGACCCAATATTACATAGCTCTTTTCAATTCTTATAAATTTCACATTTTGTAATCATTTTAGTAGCTTGAAAGCCTCAGGGCAGTTCCTCTTGCCCCATGTTCCCTAATATCCTCTTCTTTTTCTGAAATAGAATTCTTTGTGATATGAACAGAGCTCATATAATTAAGTTTGTTGGTACAGTCCAGTGGACTAGACCAGATGAGCTCTGGAATCCTCCAAACACCACTTTCTTGAGACTCTAAAACCCATTCTATGGAGGAGGTTCTTTAGAAGCCCATGGTTTTCCAGCTAAGGGGCACTCTTGCTTTATTTTAACCCTCTAGGGCATGGGGTGGGGTCCTTTGAAAACCTCATCTCTTTACTTGGGCCTCACAGCCACGGTGATTCCCTCGTTTGTGGCTTCAGCTCTGGATTTGATATGATACAAGGGCCATCATCAGAGGAATATTAAAATCAGTGTGTTTTCCGTGGGCAAATATTCCCTGGGTCTTGTGATGAACTGAAATGATACAAAGGAGCTGAGGGCAAACCTTCTGGCAAGGAAATTAACTCAAAATTTAAACTAAAAACAACCCCCCCCAAAACCCCTCAGTGTGAACAAGCCACAGAGATCTCCTATAACTGGAGCACGAGGTTAAATTTGTTCATCGACTAGGGTGTGAGTAAACTGAAAAGGACTCTATGCATGTGTATGTGGAACTCTGAAGACAGCAGTAGTTCCTTCAGGGCTGGTCAGTTTTACACTCTGAATGATGTCTGAAGGAGGTACTGCGGGGAAGAGATCCCTCACTTGAATTTTTTTTTTCTTTTTTTTGCGGTACGCGGGCCTCTCTCACTGCTGTGGCCTCTCCCGCTGCGGAGCACAGGCTCCGGACGCGCAGGCTCAGCCGCTATGGCTCACGGGTCTAGGCGCTCCGCGGCATGTGGGATCTTCCCGGACCGGGGCACGAACCCCTAGTCCCCTGCTTCAGCAGGCGGACTCTCAACCACTGCGCCACCAGGGAAGCCCTGCCTCCTAACTTTTTGTAGCACGGCTCACGGGCCCAGCCGCTCCGCGGCATGGGGGACCCTCCCGGACCGGGGCACAAACCTGTGTCCCCTGCATCGGCAGGCGGACTCTCAACCGCTGCGCCATTTAGCCCATTGATGTTGACCAGCTCATGCCCCTTGCAATGGACAACTCTTATGTGTTCATCAAAGTACTTGTTAGCAGATAGACAAATATTTGAAAGTAACAAAATACCTATTAAAGTATTCATTAGTTCAGACTGTCCATAGTTTTGTTTGCTCCTTAAATTCAAGGGAGGGATCTCTTCCCCGCAGTACCTCCTTCAGGCATCATTCAGAGTGTAACATTGACCAGCCCTGAAGGAACTACTGCTGTCTTCAGAGTTCCATATATACATGCATAGAGTCCTTTTCAGTTTACTCACACCAGCTTGACCAAATAGCATATTTATACACATATGGGCAGGTCATTGCCACATTATTGAGGCATATTCTTATACCAGAAGAATGAAGTACTGAAAGAGGCTTAGGTATGTTCACACCGTTTGGCACACTTGCGTTGACAGCAGCTGTGAACCTGATGAGATTTTACATCTCACCTCTAGGGGAAGGCACTCAGAGCAGCTGGTATCTACAGCCTGTTGGGATTGGTGGCATTGTGGGTGAAATAGTCTACAGAATACAAAGCCACTAATTTCATAGAGATGAGACCTTTGGTTGGAGATGATGAGGGCTTTATGGGTAATTTTTCACACCAGTGACCCACTTCCCTTCTAAACTGTCACACTAGCATTTAGCTGGTAAACGTGATTCTGTTTGTCCCTCCGAGCGTCCTTTGAGTGGATGAAGGGAAATAATATGAGCCCATTATCACAAATGAAGAAATAGCATTATTGGAACTTGTGGAATAAAATGTGTTAATGGAAGAGTCTGGAATAAACCAGTTCCTGGTTCAGCCACTGCTGCTACTCTTGTGTTCTAGTGTTGGGATATTTCTCCTGGCCCTTAAAAAGAAGCCGTCGCTTCAAGATTGTTGATGTCTACTCACCTTTGGGTAACAGATAATAGGTATTTAGGAAATTTACCCCCAGCTTTTTAAGATGCCTGGTCTGTTTTCTTGTTCATTCTGTTGTTGTTGTTAATTTACTGAACTTTACTGAGTCTTCTCGTCTTATATCCAAGAATAACACCTGTTTCCATAGTTGTCCTAAGGATTGGACAAGATAAGGTATGGGAAATGTTTAGCACTGTGCTCCTGGTATAGTAGTTTTTCAATGGGAGCAATAGTAGTTATGATCAAGATCACACAGAGCTGGAGCTGGTGGTGTGCCCCCTCCTGCTTCATCTCCTTTGTGTCCTGGATAAAGGTGAGAGACTCCTTAGCATCCTCAGCAACACCCACACAAAGATACGGCAGATACTGATCTCAGTGTGTGCCCCCACCGTGTAAGCAGCTTCATGTTCAAGCCTCAGTTTCCTTAGCTTTAAAATGAGCGAGATGGGGGCTTCCCTGGTGGCGCAGTGGTTGGGAGTCCGCCTGCCGATGCAGGGGACACGGGTTCGTGCCCCGGTCCGGGAAGATCCCACATGCCGCGGAGCGGCTGGGCCCACGAGCCACGGCCGCTGAGCCTGCGCGTCCGGAGCCTGTGCTCCACAACGGGAGAGGCCACAACAGTGAGAGGCCCGTGTACTGCAAAAAAAAAAAAATGAGCGAGATAGGGACTTCCCTGGAGGTCCAGTGGTTAGGACTCTGAGCTTCCACTGCAGGGGGCACAGGTTTGATTCCTGGTTGGGGAGCTGAGATCCTGCAAGCCTCGCAGCGTGGCCAAAAAGATAAAGTAAAATAAAATAAAATGAGTGAGATAACCCCCCTCAACACGGAGTGCCTTATTCATCCATCCACCCATTCTTCTTTTGGTTGGGGTTACCATTCATCAGTTCAACAAATATATTTAGGGAGAACTTATTATGTATTATTGCATTAGACCTTGAGCCAAACTTAAGGAATGAAACAGACGTAAGTCCCCTGGCCTCCTGAAGACTAGGGTCTAAGGATGTGAATAGTAAGCAGGTATATCCATGGTCACACACAGGCACGCATAACAGAATTACAGGCCATGATAAGAGCTACAAACACAAAAAGATTGCTGTCTAGATTAAATGAAATAATGTATGAGAAAATGCATCATAGGCTATAAAACGTAGGCCTTCAGAGACTTAATTTTGACTAATGCAACACCTGCTGTCTGTGGCGGCCAGCGCTATGGCACATGCTCAGTGCCTGAGCTTTAGTGGTGACACCACCACTCCTTTTTCTTTGAGGCTTATTTCAGAAAGGAGAGTGGAAGGGAACCTTTCTGTTGAGTTTATAGTAGCAATTACAAGCTGATAAGGGCAAACCATTCATCAAACGATCTCGTACCTCCGGACTTTATCTCTTCAGGTCAAATGTTTCCTGATTGATATTGACTACCATATCTTAAGCAGCTTTGAACAGATAAGCAGCTAGAAAAGAAACTCCTTTGAAGGGATGTGACAAAATTATGTTTTCTGATTTTTTTTTTTTCCTTTAAGGAGAGAGATTAACTTCTCATTGTTCTTCTTACAGAGCACAAAAGCTCCAAAAGTGTAGAAAACGCAAAAAAAATGTTCATGGGTAGATATTGAATGAGTTCCCACTGATGTAAATTATCATCTGTGTTGATATTCTTTTCTTGTTCTGAAATTGTTTGGAAGGACCTTTCAAAATATTGAGAATGACCCTGTACCAAAGATACCTAGGAACAGACAATTACCCCAAGAAAAGATATCTTCTTGATTACTGTGTATAAGTACCCTACTAGAAGCAGTGCTGTAAGCAAGTCTTGCAGGTTAAGTATAATTCATTTTCATAGAACATTATTTGTAGGAGCAGTGTTTTAAAGGTGAGGAAGGTAGGTTTCTGACCATGGGCCTGATACCCAGCTTTTAATTGAAACGACCATAAACGTAATTAGTCAACTATGTACTCAATTATAAAGTATATAATTACATTCTGAACAGTAAAAAGCTTCCTAAAGTGTATATAAATCAATTAAACAGGGCAATACAGTAACCGATCACATAAAATTATATTTAATGAGATGTGTCATCTATCACAGTGTTTTCCACACGGTTCTTATCTTAACATCTTTGTGATTCAGTTGAGCCTGATCTTTTGCTGCAACAAATATCACAGTAAAGGAACCTCTTTATTTTGGCCATAGAACTTAGTGACATTATTTTGAGTAGAGTGACACGGGTATCCTTAAAGAGAGTTTGGAGTGGGGAAGATTTGGGGACATTTCTAATGCTTTTTGGAAAGGTAATCTGGATCTGTCTACCTTCCTTTACTCGTTAAAAATTTCTCTACAACAAGCTTGGGCATTTGTACTTAGGTTGTGGTCTTGCTGCTGTATCCACAGTTGGTATATGTTGCCTTGAAATTAGCTAGATGACCTATGTTTGCTTGTGTACTTCCTGCGATAGATGCTAGATATTACAACAGAGGTGTAATTAGACAAACCTGCTAAATACAAATCACTCTTGATCAGGTCCCTGCAGGTTGAGAAGTATAGGTGGAACTAACTTACAACCATGTTGTGGGGCCTGTATTTACGTAAATCCTTCAAGTTTTTTATGTATAATCAAGCAGGTCATTCCAAAGTAGGCTGACTGAGGGACGCTGGGATGGAAGCAAAGGAGAAGCATATTTGCACTTTTAACTTCGGCAAATTGGAAGGATTTCTAAAAGATTTTGATAAATATTTTCCAAAATGGCTTTCACTAAGTGGAGGTTCAAGAGGTGTTTGTATCTGGTGAAGATGCACCAAAGATGCTGGTCTTGCAAATTCTGACTTCTGCCTCAGCATGGATAATAAAGAAATATCTGAGTAACTTCGAAAGGGCTAGCTTTCTAATAAGGTAGTGATGCCACTCACTTCCCTCCTTTCATCCCCTTCAATTAGGTCCAGATCCCAAATGGCTTTTCCATAAGTGAAGTCAGACCCGTGCTGAGTAGTTATACCCAGTTCTTGTTGCAAGAAACAGAACCACAAAGAACAACCGACCAGGGCAGGACTGCCAGATGGGGTGACCTAAAGGCCTTCTCCTTGTCATGGGGAGCTCACGTGGTTCTTTTGATCCCGCACTTTCCTGAATAATGTACTGGCACGTACTTTCGAGGACAGTCGGTTTGTTCATTTATCCGTATGTCCAACCGACACGTGTTGATAACCAGCTCTGTCATTGTATGTAGCCCTGTGTAAGGCTGTGGGACGCGTACAAGGAGCAGCACAGCACAGTGCTAACCTTTGAGGCACACACATGCGAGTGGAGGCTCCCTTGAATTAAACAGACACTTAAAACGTTACTTAAATGCTGTGATAGAGCTAAGAGAATCCTTCTCAGATGCAGCAGAAGAGAGGAAAATACTTATTATTTTTTCATTTCGATTATTCCCTTGAATATTTTACTGGAACTAATGTAATTGAGGGACTGGCAAGTTTTACAAGTGACGAATACATTAATCCCACTCTTCCCTTCTGCCTTGTGGGGTTGTCAGTTGAGTCAGGGCTTAAAAATGGAACTTGATGAGATTTGTTCTAAAGATGTTGACTAATACCAATTAAACCCCTAAACATCACACACAGATTGATTATGTCTTTTCCACTCTTTTTAAAGACCCAGAGATGCACCTAGTTAATAACCTGCTCCGTGTCCTTAGTAAAGAGCAGGCTAATTAAAAATTGTTTGCTAGCTGGAAGTGAATAAATGAAGAATCACATATTAAAACAGGCATCGTCTTGCCTGCAGAAGGAGCTGAACATGGGCTAGCGGGGAATGAGAGGAGTAATTGTGGGCCCTTTTTCACCGAGGATGACACGTACAAATGTAGAGTTGTGCCACGGAGACGGGGAGCTGGGGTAAGGAGGCTCTTGGCAGGGCGGGCAGCCAGCTTCATCTCTGGCTGTGTCCCTAATACAGACCGAAAGGGCAGGGAAGGAAACGGAGTCTGTGTCTCCTCTCTTCCTCCCTCTGTCTTTCCTATCCTGCCTGTCCCTCAAGCCCCTTCCTGCCACAAGTCCTGCACCAACCTCCTTGGATCCGTCTGTGTGGCTCGTGAAGGTCTCTGCCACGGTGATGCATTTGTCTCATGGAGACGGGGAAGAGGAGAATGGTCCCTCCCTTGTGCTCGGTCCAGCTGGGCAATATGGGACTGTTTTCAGTTTCTTGACCTCGCTTTTCTCTCCCTTGATTGTAAACCTTCTGCATATGTCCTTCCTGGAAAAGGAAACCTCGCATCATTGTCTCACCCCTCAAACTGGCCAACTTCTTCTGTCTTGCAGATCACAGCTTAAGCATCACTTCCTGAGACAGGTCTCCCCTGATGCTCCCATGAGTTCAGCGCCCCCGTGGTGTTCTCAGAGCTTCTCCTCTTGCTTGTTGATAGCACCTACCCACCCACTTTACCCTCTCCCTCTACTCTTCACGCCAGAACCTCAGCTTTGTGAGAGGAGGGCCAAGGGATGTCGTGGGAACCCCTGTGTGCCCAGTGTGTAGCCTGCATATCCTCGGTAACCAGCATATGTTGAAGGGATGTTTCAGTTCTGACTTGCAGCAAACAAACTCAGTTCTGCTTCCCTAGAAAGCAAGAATCTTGTCTCATGAATCTTTGGTGACCCTTGTTAAGGCTAAGTGGTGCCCAAGAAATGTTTGTTGAAAATAATTCTTAATTCTGTTATTATGTTATTACCTTAGCTAGGCATGAGAGGAGTTTCCTTTAATGATGTGTGGAACAGCGAGAGGAATGAACGAGCTTGGGCCTGTTTCTTTCTTAGTGGAAGGAGTTACATAAGCACAAAAACACTAGTTTATAGTATTGAGTGAGCAATCGCCTGTGAAGTGTGTGCCAGTTGTCACTGCATTCTGCTTTGCAGCCTCTGTTTTCCTTGGCCCTCATCTCAGGGAACAAAATCTATTCCTCAGTAGGGTCTTTGAGTAGGCTGCTCTGTACAGGCAGGTAGCACGGCGCCAAGGAATTGAACGCCAAAGATACATGAATCTGGGTTTCAGTCTCCACTCACGGTTACTCACCACCTTTGTGCTCCTGGGCAATTACTTACCCTCTCTAAGCCTCAGTTTTCTCATTTTTGAGTTGGCAGTAATGTTGCTACACACCTCAAGGGGATATTATAATCATCCCTCGGTATGCTCAGGGGATTGATTGGTTCCAGGACTCCCTCTGACACCGAAATCAGAGGATGCTGAAGTCCCTTATATAAAATTATTATTTGCATATAACCTAAACAACCTCTCATATACTTTGAATCATCTGTAGATTACTTTTAATGCCTAATACAATGTAAATGTTATGTAAATAGTTGCTGGCAGGTGGCAAATTCAAGTGTTGCTTTTTGGAGCTTTCTGAAGTTTGTTTTTTTTTTTTTTTTTTTCAGTTCCTAGATTGATTTCTTTCTTTAGCAACTTTATTTTTGGAAACAGACCAGAGTCCACTTAGATTCCTGCAGTTCTGGTTCTAACTAAGCCTTTCTGCCGATAGCTGCTGCTGCTACCAGGGCTGGTCTCTCATCTTCCAGGGCTGGTCTCTCATCTTCCAGGTCTCCCTGTCTTTTGGCCTCTGCACTTTCGAGCCTTTCATTATAGAGTTCAGTGGACGCTGTCTAGACCAGAGAACCAAGACTTTCTTTTTAATCAGGTGCTCTTTTTACTGCACTGTGTTCAGTTTGTAGGTAAATTATGATGTAGGTATGCTCACCTGTGCTTCCTTCCTTTTCCCTCTGGAGTAGCTATGAACTTCAAGGGGGAAAGGGACTGTGTCTTGTTCATCAACATATTCCTGCACCCCAGCGCGGAGTCTGGCACACCTCAAGCAGCCAGTAACTCTAGGGAATGAAATGTTCCAGTTGCCTAGGTGTGAATAGTCATGTGCTCAGCCCTAAAGCCAGGGGTAGGGTCTGCCCTACCAAAACCACTGTAGACTGAGAGTGGGGGAGGGAGAGCTGCCCAAAGAAAATAGTTTTTACTAGAAAAAAATGAAAATAACGTGTCAGGAAGACAAAACCTGCAGGTATCTACTATAGCGTGCTACACATATTTTTCTTTGTCCTTCCTCTGTGGTTTAGACATGAGCGAATTTGGTCTTTCGTGTCCATAAGATAGGTTTCTCCTTCTAGGAACAGAAATCTCAGTTTCTTTGTTTTTTTTCCAATATCCTCTTTCAAAACACTCTGCCTTTGCCCATAACTCTGGTGACAGTGGAGCAGGGTGCAAAACTTGGAAGGAGAGGCAGTTCATCCGAGAGGATGCTGTGTCAGCAGACCCCTGCCCTGCCCTCTACAAGTCATGTCACCTCAGACAAGGTTCTAACCTCACGGGTGCTTCATCATCCCCATCTCAAAGGGCCGCTGTGAGGAATTAGTCCGTGATTGTGTATAAAGCTCTTAGCATGTGCCTAGCTTGTCAAAAATGCTTATATTTTTTTTTTTTTTTTTTTTTTTTTTTTAGATATTGGGGGTAGGGGTTTATTCATTAATTTATTTTTGCTGTGTTGGGTCTTCGTTTCTGTGCGAGGGCTTTCTCTAGTTGCGGCGAGCGGGGGCCGCTCTTCATCGCGGTGCGCGGGCCTCTCACTATCGCGGCCTCTCTTGTTGCGGATCACAGGCTCCAGATGCTCAGGATCAGTAGTTGTGGCTCACGGGCCTAGTTGCTCCGCGGCATGTGGGATCCTCCCAGACCAGAGCTCGAACCCGTGTCCCCGGCATTAGCAGGCAGATTCTCCACCACTGCGCCACCAGGGAAAGCCCTCTGAAGGTTTGTGTTTCTTTTTAATATACATTTTTGATCCGTGGTTGGTTGAATCTGAGGATCAAAAAGCACACAGATACGGTAGGCTGATTGTACATGAGGATTAAGTGAAGTGCTGCATGTAATGCTCTCAGCACAGCACCTGGCGTGAGACATTTGTTAGTGACCTGCAATATCTATCACTTGTTCGCCTCTATCAAGGGAGATCTCCTAGTCTCCATCTGCTCCCCAGAACTGTTTGTGGGTACACAGAGAGGCCTAGGATTTATCTGTCCAGAACATTCCAGAGCCATAGTGTTTTTGTCTCTTGTTTTTCTTCTCTCCCTCTGTCCCACCACCCAGCACTTGCGCTCCATGTACAGACCACTGTCAGTTCCAGGTGTGCCACACCCTAACTTACCTTGGTGGCTTTCCAAAAGTCAGATTTCTTTATTTGACACATTTTTAATCTCTGATAACAGCCTCTTTTTTCTTTCTGTTTTAAGTCTATTCTCAATTTTTTTCTAAATTGATTTCATAGGGAAGACATAATCTTTCATTGGAATTAAACAAAATGAGAATATATGGCCAAGAGATAATGGGAAGACATTTGTAGGATCTAAGACCCAGAAGTGATGATGATGATGATGATGCTTCTATGCTGTTTACTATGTGCCAGGCACTCATCTGAGCCCTGAATCATTTTCTCCATTTTACAGAGGATGAAACTGGTTGCCTGTGTGAACCATATAGTGGAAAGAGTACGTAATTAGTCTACTTTGCCCTTAGGATTGCATCCTGATAGAAAGTTATTTTTCTTTACTTAATATCCAACAAAAGAAGGAGATCACCTTGCCACAAGTTCTACCCTTGTTTAGTTGAAACATTTGACTCAATTTATAGAAGTCTATGTCTCTGTGGCTTGATCATGACATTGGAATGTCAAAAAAGAAAAAGAAAAAGAAGAGGGGAGAACACTATGAAATGAAATCTACGTTTACTGGTAAGAAGCACAGAGCATTTGGCATCAGCAGAAAGCTTAGTCTTTGATGTGGAAAATAGAAGAGTTCTCGCTGTTTCCATTTGGGTCAGAGAAAGAGATGATGGCTCTGATAAGGTTAGTGGGTTCCAACGCTGGATGTAAATCATCGATGAGCCACAAGTTGTCCTGCCCTGAGGATATGCAAGTGTGAAATACACATGTCAGGAAAAATGTGGTCAGTGAGGAACCGCACAACGGGAAAAGCAGAAAATACTTAATAAGACAAGTCCCAGTTATCCTGTGAGCGAGACTTTGTTATAAGATGAGACCACTTATTTATGTGAGTCAGGGGCTGATGACGGATGATAGAAGAGACAGAAGTGTGGATGAGTGATTTTTGGTGAATCTTCTTTTTTTTTAATTTATTTTTTATTGAAGTATAGCTGAATTACAGTGTTGTGTTAATTACTGCTGTACAGCAACGTGACTCAGTTATACACACATATACGTTCTATTCCATGTTCTTTTCCATTATGGTCTGTCACAGGGTATTGAATACCTTTCCCTGTGCTCTACAGTGTAGGACCTTGTTGTTTATCCATTGTATATATTACCGGTTTTGGTGAATCTTCTTGCCTCCAGACATACAGAAGCTGACAGCCTGCAGTGTCCCTATTCTGGACAGCTGCCTAAGGAGAAAATGTTATATTTTGGGTATGGCAGCGTCCTCAGTTTCAAACAGTTTTTTCCCCTGTTTTCGAAAACATTCACACGATTAATACCTCTTGCATGTATTCAACAAAAGTTGCCTAGCAACCATCAAGAAGCATTTTTGGAGTGCAAAGGGTCTAAAACCGAATGAAGAGCAAAAACGTTGAAGTTGCAGCTGAGATGACCAGGTTTCTGATAGCAGTTTCAAAGCAGATTCCCCCAGGAATCAGGCCATGCATCCCTTAAGAGTAACAAGATCCGATCTGACATCCTTAGGGACCCACTGAAATGTCCTGTTCCTGTTGGGCGCGTGCAGAGAGGGAATATGTAGATACAAGAGGAGCCTCTAAGTGTAGCTTGATCCACTTCTCTGCTTTCAGGCAGGACTGCCTCCTACCTAATCCCACATGGATGTGTAGGCAGTGGGGTTGTGGAAAACACTTAACAAGAAGGATTATTATAACACCTCCTCTGGTGACCCACTCCGGAATCTTGCAGCCTTTGGACTGAGACCACTAGGTTAACGAACGTGGGTTGATCCAGGAATTAACCTCTTTTCTTCAAGTTACTGATTTATACTAATGGTTGGCTCTCACAGTCATATCTTATTCTAAATGAAAAGAACCTAAGGGATCTTCTAGATCAGAGGTCACAAACATGGGTGCCCAGAGGTGTCAGCAGAGAACCTTGAGGGAGGAGGGCCGGTAGGGCCTATGAAAAATCAGGAAACAGTAGATACTCATGCTGTGTAAAAAGGAGCAGCTACTTTTCAGCTCCAGTCTTTTGTTGTGTTGTAGGAATATGAGCCCAGAGTTGTCAGATCTCTCAACTCTTTAAGAAAAGCCAGACATATCAATTTTTATGTGAAAAAATCTCATGATTTTTAACTGATGACAATAATAATTTTTAAGAAGTCTTCAAACTAAATAAACTATGCTACCAAGGCAGATTTAGTCCATGAACCAATCTTGTTTAATGAACCTGTAATGTTATAGATGAGGGAACTGAGGCCTGGTGAGTGAGGAGACTTACTCAAATTCAGTGAATATGTGAACTCCTTAAAGTGAGGAACGGTGCTGTCTTCTCTGTTTTATTCCCAGCTGGACTAGCACAGGGTCAGGCATATGATGGCAACTCCACAGTATTTATTGAATCAACAAATAATGAGGTGTTAGAGGCAAAACCAGGACTTGGCGAGTAAGAAATCAGGACCTTAAATACTTTCTCTTACATGACTTTATTTTCCTTCTAAGTCACCTTCACTAGCTCCTATTTAGATAGCACTTGCTCTTTTGCCAGGTTGTGTCTTGTTTAAGGCGGTATTTGATTAATAGGAATGTTCTAGTGAAAATGCCAAAGGAAAAGCCCTGGATTCTATCTGGGGTTCAGCCTTCCCGTAGATTTGTCTGTATTGGGACTCCTACAAACAATAGGTTTTCTTGGCCTACCATATTCAATTCCATTCAGATTTTTAAATTTTTTATTTTTTGGCCACGTCATGCGGCATTCGGGATCTTAGTTCCCCGACCAGGGATGGAACCCACACCCCTTGCAGTGGAAGTGTGGAGTCTTAACCACTGGACCGCCAGGGAAGTCCCCAATTCCATTCAACTTTCTGTCTATTAATTGAGCTCCTACAGTGTGCAGAGGCCTCTGTATGGTGATTTCAAGACATAGGGGATTCAGATGAGCTGGCGGCCGGGAGGTGCGGGTGGGATTTCAATGATGAATTTAGAGAATGAAGATACTTGGCATACAGTCTCTTCTTTAAAAAATGTTTCACCCTATTTAGGTGATACTTTACGGTGTGGCAGTTTCCTTTCTTCGCTTTTTGTTTTGAGATTTAACGTTGCCCCAAACATAGAATCAGCTATCACCGAGACATATTCTCCTCTTTTAACAACCTCTGGTTATTGGCTCTATATTGGAAGGCTCTGCCCAAGTAGACAACTGTCAGCCTCCAAGGAGGTATACCAGCTGTCAAGCGATCCTCCAGCTTTGATTGGACTTACTCTTTCTTCTTGGGTGCTTACCTCTGTGCTGAGGGTCCAGGTGTTTCCAGTGTGTCAGTAACTCACCCACGAGAGAACTACTGGCCTCTTGAAATGCTTGATGTATTACTTCCATGTGTCTGTGCGTATAATAGTAATAATAATGGCGTCCACCATTTATCAGTGTTTTCTGGATACCAAATACTGTGCTAGTCATGTTGTCTCATTTTATCTCACTCGTAGACTTTCTCAGTCATAATCTTTCAATCCCTTTTTGATAAATGGGCAGATTCAACCCCAGAGAGATGGACTTGCCCAGGGTCACACGGTTGTTTAGTTTGTGAATTTTATGAAGAGCTACCTGCTCTCCAAGGCTCTTCCTTCTTTATGAAACTTGGGTCTCCAGCAGCAATTTTACCAACTTCACAAGCCTTCTGGAGTGAGAGGTGTATCTTTTTTCAGAAGCCAACTCTAAGGGACATTTTAAACAAAGCGGACGGTGATTTTGAATGAGACTGTTTAATTTCAGAACAGTGTCCTTTGCTGGCAAAGATAATCAGATGTAATGTCATCTTGCAACCTCTCTGCATGTGTGATTTCATAAAACTGGTGTAGCAGTTTATTATTATAAAATTAGTATCGCATAGAACAAACCAGGGATGCAAAGCCAGAAGAAATAGACAATGAATAGTTATATAAGGTTTTGGAAGCACGCGTAGTAGAACACAAGCTCACTGTATTTTCTTCTCAATTGTCTGCCGTTTGTTAATGTTTCCTTTCAACATGATTGCATCTCAGTTTAATAGCACTTGCCATCTCAGGCTTTATGGTGCCAGGCCCGACACAGTTACATCCCCTCTGTGCTAAAAATATTGCATGTATATATTCAACCGCAACCCGACATGTTTAGCTAATGGGTTACTCAGGAGCTATGCGCTTATATAATTAAGCGATGTATGTAATTTTGTGTTAACACATTTGTAATGTGTGTTTCCCTGGTGATTGCAATGCTTTATTCTGTGTAAAGTGTGACATTTTAATTCCCGCTGAACAGTTTCCTACCTTGATTTGCCTTGTTTTTGTGGCAGGGGATTATTTTGCAATCAAGATAAAAGCATTATTTATGAAATTTCTAGGCTATCCCATTACTGGGAACTTTTAACTGCAGATCAATCTCCTATTTTATTGATCTTTGTTGAAAATCTTTATTAGAATTTAAATTTAATCTCTACATTATAGATTTGCCCAGACTTTGGCCTGCAGGAACATTTTTTTAGGTAGCTTTGCAGGGATGGGTTTTCTTAAAAAAGTAATTCTCACCAGACAGTCTGCCATCTTCCCCAGGGAACTTTGTTTCTCTTAGGTGTTGCTGCCTTTTCCCCTGTTTAGGTTCTCCAATAGAGCCAGCATCATCCCATGGGCTTGGAGGGTCTTGGCAAAACAAGTCAGATTTATAGGTTCACAGACAAGGCAGGTCTCTGTTACGCATTTAACTGGTAGACAATTGCTGGGTCTCAGAGTGACATAGTGGGAAATAAAATGTGGACGTGTATTTTCCCCCCTTACTAATGGCAGTTGTGACCAAGGGAAGGTACTGCAGAGAGGAAGGTGAACCACCAAGGACAGCCCAGCCACCTTGCCGTCTTCAGAGGTATTTCTTTTCTCTAGTGGAATCAGCAGTCAGTGCAGTTTAATAAACATTTACTAGACTCTCACTAAGTACCAGACACTGCTTTCAAAACATGATACCGAGAGCCTGCAAGTTCTTATTGTTCACCTACTATGATGATGCTACAGTGACTAAGACAGACATCATCCCTTTAGAGTCTAGTGAGGCGAGAGACTCACAGATGATTTCAATACAGGGTGATAGGTGCTAGGATAGAAGCCTACTTGATATAGAAGTTACAAAGAGTTCCCCCCACCCGCACCACCCCAGCTGGGGATGTGGGAGAATAAGGAAGTTTTTTAGGGGATGCAATTCCCAGTGCGAGTCTGGGGAACAATTACAAGTCGGGGCAGGAGGGAAAATGGTGAAAAAGGAAGGGTATCGTCAGAGACCGCCGGGGAGCTCGGGCACACAGGTGTGGAGCCACGTGGGGAGCTTGGGAGACCTCTAGGGTATTTGTTACTATTGGGAGGTAACGAGGATGCTCCAAAGCAAGGTGGGCAGTGGTCCATTTCTCCCAGAGGTCTTGAATTCCCAAAGCCTTTCCGCACATGAGGAGGCCCCTTCGGTTTTCAGCCCAGCCCAGCAAAAGCAAGAAGGTGGCAGGCACCGTCGCCAAGTGCCAAGTGTTGCCCCGACGGCTTCGTGAGTACTTTTTCTTAGTCCCTCCCATTTTGGTCTGAGCAAACAGCTGGGAGTGTGGTGCACAGAAGTCCCGCCAGAAGGACCCACGGTCCGTGCGCTCCAAGTGAGCTTTCTCCGTTGTGTGTTTTGGCATTTGAACACAGCGGGAATGTCCTTGTCAGCTCCCATTTGACTTTATTAATTGCAGTTCCTTGGAAAGTGTGTTTTAGTTACGTGGTCTTGGGATGACGGAGCTTGCCCTGCAGAGACCCAAGAGGAGGTACTTGGGGCCCCATTGCAAAGCCGTCTGCTGCCAAGGCCCTGCTGCTGATCTCGTGCAGCCAGCAGACACCAGTGTGGCTCTGGGCAATTGGCAGACTCTCTGGGCCTCCCTTGCCTGATGTGTAGAATAAGGGTTTGGGCTAGATGGTGTCTGAGGTTCTCCTTACTCTCTGGAATTTCATCATTCTTTAAATTACTCAAGTGAAGAATCCTACCGTCATCACAGCTCCTAGCAGCGATGTTTGGTTCCAAATACAGTAGAAAAGCCACAAACCACTTTCTGCCCTTCACGTCTTGTCATGATTCTCTGGCTCCATATTTTAGGAGGCCGTCTACACTGGCACTCAAATCTAGATTTTAATTTTTTAAGGTACGAAGGGAATTGCTAAGCCTCTAACTATTCCTAGAATTTATGGTGGTATGGATCAAATAATCCACTTCATTAGTGTCGCCAGAGGCTGTCACCTAGCAGCTCCGTGTCCTTTCCAGGCCCCGCCTCCACTTCCCAGAGCCCTGGGGCTGTGGTTAATAATGTCAAAAGAATGTTTTAAAATTGCTCTTCTGTTGATTCCAAAGAGTCAGAGCCCTCACGTGGTTAGAGTCCTGGGCTAGGAGTCAAATTCTAAATTTAATTGCAGTCTCTGTGAACGTCTTCGTTCTTCACTCCCTCACCATTTTTTTGATGTTTCAGTTTTCTCATCTGCATCAGTTTTCTCATCTGCAAAATAGGCATAAGATCCCTTGCGCCACAGAAATATTTGCAAACGGCTTTGTTGTACACAGGGATTGGCATTAAATTGGGGCAGAGTATCATTTTTCATTCCATAATGGGGCCTAAACAAAAGCCCTTTTGAGTGTGCACCTTGTATAAGCTCCCTGTGCTTAAATGCTGATGAATTTCAGAGGTCAGCAAACACCGCCCCCTTTCTTCATTATATTTTTTAAAGCTAAACAAGGCTAACTAGGGAATTCATTTTGGAATAAAAAGACATGGAAGAAAGGGTATTTCAGCTTGCACAATAGTACAGAAAAGAACAAGAATCATCATGTTTGCTAAAGAACTCACAGCTGTTTAATTTTGTAGTAAAATTACTTTAAGAACTTTGCAAATTCAAAGACAAAACCAAACAACTGTTGTTGCAACACTGAACTTCCACGTGTGAGTGGAAAAGCCAAGTTAAGATTAATCTGCCCCCAACCTCATATTAAAAATACAGAGCATCTTTGTTAATGCTGGTTGGAGGAGCGGCTTTTATCTAAAGAGGAGACACATAAAAGAGGGAAATGGTACATTTACTGGTAATAAGAGGAAAAATAGTTTATGTTCTCATGTACTTTGCCCCCAGCTTTTTTTCTTAAGCTCCTCAGTCTGTTTTAATACCAGGTTTGTTTGCTTTTTGGGGACGGGCCTGTTAGGCAGGAAACTGTTGAAAGGCCTACAGCAGAATTTTTATTTAAATGCTGTTTTTTAAAATTAAAATTAAATACCAAATTGGGTAACCAATTATTAGATTTGGAGTTCAGATTTTTATAAAATTTTATTTTTAGGCGATAAGGCTAAGTTCTGTACTTAAACTTCTATAAATTGCGCGTTTCCATATGTTGCCTATTGTCAGAAACAAATAAACCGTTCCTTATTTAAAAAGAAGAAAAAAAAGTGGTCTTCTTCCATATTAGGGAATTATTC
This sequence comes from Lipotes vexillifer, assembly GCF_000442215.2. NCBI lineage: Eukaryota > Metazoa > Chordata > Mammalia > Artiodactyla > Lipotidae > Lipotes > Lipotes vexillifer. The sequence continues at coordinate 1,762,210 of NW_006771471.1, read as the reverse complement.
AGACTTCTTTCCTTGGTTCTTATAATTCCAAACCAGTTGGAACATCAGTCTATTTTTGGTTATGAAGAAACTTTGAAAATGTAGGCCTGATTTTTTTAAGGTTCTAAATCCCCTAAAAATCAGTTTGCCACATATATAACAGTTATGGTTGTAAATACAGGGAAGTCATTGTATTCCAGAAAGACAGAGTTCTAATTTCCATGTTACTAGCCCTCCCCCCTCCCCCATCCCTCTCCACATAGGAGGGCTGCTCAATTGTAAATTCTAAAACATATAAAACAACATAAGGTTGTGATTTGTGACTGTTTCTGTCGATGCTGAATGTTCTTACCTGTATTTGATTAAACTCTCTTGTTAGTTTCTGGGTTTTTAATGGGCTTCCCACCACATCACACAGATTGACCACAAGAGGGCAACCGAGAGTTTCCTTTCAGCTAACAAAGCCAGAACTGGTTTTAATATCAGCTAAGTGTTTTAACTTGCTAAGGATTTATTTCCCCGCCTTCCAGTTGCCACACATGCAGCCTCCGAGTTTCCACTAACAGCGACTAATAATCCAAATAAAGTTCTTCTGAGGGAAAATATAGACAGACTGGTGCAGACAAGAGCTTTTGCCCAAATAAGGATCCCTTTTGTGGAGACCCCACGTGTTAGATAACCATCAAGTGACAGTTGGTCATGAGTTAATAATGTTGGATGCTGAAATATGCATGCCATGTGCTATAAAAGAGTTTGGAGGACAAAGACAAATACTGCTATAGTTAGATATCAGAAGCACAGCAGAGGTGTGCAGACAGACTGCTTCTCTGGATGGAGGTTGAACCTGCCAAATAATTTTATAAAAATTATTGTTATAAGTATTATACAGTAGAATGAATAATAGTCATTGCACGTTTCTGTTGACGTTGCGGGGGTTTTGGTCTTAATCTCGCTGCATGTTACTGCCTTAAACGCTATAGCAACTCTTGCCTTCTAAGAAAATATTTTCTAAGCTTATTTCTACTGCTACCATTGCTGTTCTTTTATTTATTTATTTATTTATTTATTTATTTATTTATTTATTTTTATTTTTTTGCGGTACGCGCGCCTCTCACTGTCGTGGCCTCTCCCGTTGCGGAGCACAGGCTCCGGACGCGCAGGCTCAGCGGCCATGGCTCACGGGCCCAGCCGCTCCGCGGCATGTGGGATCCTCCCGGACCGGGGCATGAACCCGCGTCCGCTGCATCGGCAGACGGACTCTCAACCACTGCGCCACCAGGGAAGCCCCCATTGCTGTTCTTTTATTTTTATAATGAGAACCCTAAAAAGGGGGTAAGGGGCAGGGGGGTTCCATAAAAGAATCCAGGCAGGTGTGTAGCCCTTTGATTGGCATGTTATATTTGGAGAACCCTTAATGTCTAGGTATGTTTCTGTGTTGCTGCTGCCACAGGAATCAAAAGGTGAGGAGGTGGAGGGGGACAGGCTTTGGTTCAGCGATGGTGACATGTTATTTGGGAAGTTGAGACATGGGGCCAACTGAGCGATGAGCAGCCATCTTCTCGGAGTGATGCCCCCTGGCCTTTTTGGTGCTAAGATTGGGAACAGGATGTATCTCCTCTCCTGCCCCCTAGAGTTCAAACCTTTTTGTTCTGTCAACTTTTCTGGGCTTACTGGAGCTCCTGTCTTCAATGAACAGCCTCCCTTTACGTCATATTAAACTGTGGGACTTCAAGCACCTTGGCAAAGCTGTGAAGGCTGTGCCCTTGCCTTTGGGCCTGGCTGTATCAAACCTCTCTACTTACTTGCAGATGAAAACTCCAAAAAGAAAAACACACGCAGACCATGAATTTATTCAACAGTTTGTGGTGTAGAAGCTTCTCTTCCAGTGATCCAAAGTCACTCAGAATCGATTGTCTCTTACTCAGTTCGCAAATGACTTACCTTATGCCCTGCCCATGCTGGTAGCAGGAGACAATAACAAGTAAAATAAAAAATCAGACAGCTCTTTTTCTTTCTACCCTACCCCCCATCCAACTCCCCAAGTCTGTTGTCAAGGCTTAAAATTTGCTTTGACATCTTAGTTAAGGAAGTTAATGAAATAACCTCTTCATCGGGGCCACGTGGTTACTTTCAATCGATGATTACCAGATTTGAATTTTACAAAGGAGACACCTCAGCTTTGGCAGAATTTTCAGATACTAACATCTATGCATGACTACCCTGCAAAACAGTGAATAAAACTCTAAATTGTACTGAAAGTTTGACTCATGATTTTTGCTATTTTAGCTTCAGATGTTAGCCTTGTTCTGCCTGCACTTTAACACACATTTCTAAGGACCTATATCTGTAATCGTAACATTGAACTGTTGACTAAACCAGCATCACCCAAGAGAGAGATACTGCAAGCCACGTGTAACTTAAAATTTTCCAATAACCACATTTTAAAAGGTAAAAAGAAACAGGTAGAATTAATTTTAATAACATTTAATTTAATGCAGTATGTCCAAAATGTTTCAGTATGTAATCAATATAACATGTTATTAATGAGCTATTTGACATTTTTTGTATTGTCTTAGAAATCCAGTGTGTGTTTTACACTTACGGCACATCTCAATTTGGACTAGACATCTTTTTTTCTTTTAATATTTATTTATTTGGCTGCGTCCGGTCTTAGTTGCAGCACGCGGGATCTTCGTTGTGGAGCCCCGGGGGCTCTCTAGTGGTGTCGCAGGGGCTCAGTGGTTGCGGTGTGCACTGGCATGGCATGTGGGATCTTAGTTCCCCGGCCAGAGATCAAACACGCGTCCCCTTCATTGGAAGGCGGATTCTCAACCACTGGACTGCCAGGGAAGTCCCTGGACTAGACATCTTTTAAGTGCACGAGAGCCCCACGTGGCTAGTGGCTGCCATATTGGACAGAGCAACTCTAAGCAGTCCTATAAATGTTGTGGCTTTCACTGAAATAAGTGGGAATAAATTCTAACATCTTCTGTGCGTTCTGTATCTTCATCATAAGATTCCTATCAGTATCTGTCCGCTGTTTCCCCACAGTGTGACACACTCCCGGGAGCTGAGCTCCCTAGCTTGCCCTGCTGGGGTTATAACGAGCTGAACTTCTGCACTCTGCCCTGCTGCAACACACACTCTTCTCTGCCACCTGTGAGTTCCTTGGTACCACAGTAGAGCTTTGAAAGTCGTTTTCCAGTCTTGTGGCTCGCAGCTCATAGAGGGGAAACGGATGAGAGGGATTTACCAGAGCAAAGAAGAATGTCTCAAAGTCTCAGACAAACAGGAACAGTCATCTTTTTACTTCTAAGTTAAAGACTATGCTGCTGCTGCTGCTGCTTCTTTTTTCTTTTTTCTTTTGGCTGCACCTCGTGGCTTGCGGGATCTTAGTTCCCTGACCGGGGATTGAACCTGCGCCCTCAGCACTGCATCCTAACCGGTGGTCCTCCAGGGAATTCCCCGGGATTATCCTACTTCTTAAATTACTCTTTCTGAAAGGTAGAAAAACATGAAGAGAGTGAAAAATCCCCTTTAACTACAAATTCCTTTTGGGATCTTTTAAAAAAGAAATCGGGAACCTATTACTTGATGATCTTTTACTTTTCCGTATGTGTATGAAAAAGTGAAAAGTCTCATAATATATTAGTCCAAGTCTGTAGTAAGTTAACCAGTGTGTGTTTTACACTTACGGCACATCTCAATTTGGACTAGACATCTTTTTTTCTTTTAATATTTATTTATTTGGCTGCGTCCGGTCTTAGTTGCAGCACGCGGGATCTTCGTTGTGGAGCCCCGGGGGCTCTCTAGTGGTGTCGCAGGGGCTCAGTGGTTGCGGTGTGCACTGGCATGGCATGTGGGATCTTAGTTCCCCGGCCAGAGATCAAACACGCGTCCCCTTCATTGGAAGGCGGATTCTCAACCACTGGACTGCCAGGGAAGTCCCTGGACTAGACATCTTTTAAGTGCACGAGAGCCCCACGTGGCTAGTGGCTGCCATATTGGACAGAGCAACTCTAAGCAGTCCTATAAATGTTGTGGCTTTCACTGAAATAAGTGGGAATAAATTCTAACATCTTCTGTGCGTTCTGTATCTTCATCATAAGATTCCTATCAGTATCTGTCCGCTGTTTCCCCACAGTGTGACACACTCCCGGGAGCTGAGCTCCCTAGCTTGCCCTGCTGGGGTTATAACGAGCTGAACTTCTGCACTCTGCCCTGCTGCAACACACACTCTTCTCTGCCACCTGTGAGTTCCTTGGTACCACAGTAGAGCTTTGAAAGTCGTTTTCCAGTCTTGTGGCTCGCAGCTCATAGAGGGGAAACGGATGAGAGGGATTTACCAGAGCAAAGAAGAATGTCTCAAAGTCTCAGACAAACAGGAACAGTCATCTTTTTACTTCTAAGTTAAAGACTATGCTGCTGCTGCTGCTGCTTCTTTTTTCTTTTTTCTTTTGGCTGCACCTCGTGGCTTGCGGGATCTTAGTTCCCTGACCGGGGATTGAACCTGCGCCCTCAGCACTGCATCCTAACCGGTGGTCCTCCAGGGAATTCCCCGGGATTATCCTACTTCTTAAATTACTCTTTCTGAAAGGTAGAAAAACATGAAGAGAGTGAAAAATCCCCTTTAACTACAAATTCCTTTTGGGATCTTTTAAAAAAGAAATCGGGAACCTATTACTTGATGATCTTTTACTTTTCCGTATGTGTATGAAAAAGTGAAAAGTCTCATAATATATTAGTCCAAGTCTGTAGTAAGTTAAATATCTCCATGTTAATCCACATACACACACACACACACACACACACACACACACACACACACACACAAGTCTCTTTTACTTACTTCCAACATTTTCTTTAGAGATGCAGCAAGTCAATTATCCTCAACGTTGAAAATGGAATATCTCATTTCTAAACCTGGAGAAATGGCTGAACAAGAATGTTCTATTTATACACGAGTTTAAGAACTGCTCTGATATTTACTGATCCTTGCAAGGTTATTCAATACAAAAATGTGGCTTGCACTTCTGTGCTGTCACGTACAATAGTAACACCATAGAACATATCAATCGTGGACTAGAATAAACAGGTTTATTGATTATAACAAAAAAAGAGAGAGACAAAAATTAATTCTCTATGTTTAAGAGGTCCTATCTTTTTTTTTTTTTTTTTTTTTTGGCTGTGTTGAGTCTTCGTTGCTGCGCGGGGGACTTCCTCTAGTTGCGGTGAGCAGGGGCTACTCTTTGTTGCGGAGCCCGGGCTCTAGGCAAGCAGGCTCAGTAGTTGTGGCTCGCGGGCTCTAGAGAGCAGGCTCAGTAGTTGCGGCGCACGGGCTTAGTTGCTCCGCGGCATGTGGGATCTTCCCGGACCAGGGCTCGAACCCGTGTCCGTCCCCTGCATTGGCAGGCGGACACTGCGCCACCAAGGAAGCCCAAGAGGTCCTATCTTTATAAACTTCATAAATTACAGAAATCAAAATGTCCTTAAAAAATCATTTCCAGAGTGGATCCTTAAATAGCCTAAGAAAAAAGAGACAAGTATCTTAAGTTAATGTTCTATTGGTATTGTAGATAATCATACTAAGAAAAACGAAATCTGTGTATACTGAATAGTTTTCAAAAAATGGAAACATGAGTTATTTCAAAACCTTAAGAAAGAGTACGTAGTGAGCACTGGGACGACACACTTGTTCTAATTGTAGGAGTTTTTTTTTTTTTTTTTTGCAGTACGCGGGCCTCTCACCGTTGTGGCCTCTCCGGTTGCGGAGCACAGGCTTCGGACGCGCAGGCTCAGCGGCCATGGCTCACGGGCCCAGCCGCTCCGCGGCATGTGGGATCTTCCCGGACCGGGGCATGAACCCGTGTCCCCTGCATCGGCAGGCGGACTCTCAACCACTGCGCCACCAGGGAAGCCCTAATTGTAGGAGTTTTGATGCGGGTTTTTAATTTTTCCTCAACATCCAGCAGGATCTTCATTAACTGAGGCTCCTGGGGCTTGGAAATGGCTGGTGTGTACCTGGCATCTGGGGAGAACAGCAGGAAAAATGCGTTGCCAGGTACATGTGAAAGTGAAGTTTGAGCCACGATAGCATTTTAGAGTCCATTTTTTGGTTTGGCTGGGTTTGTGACTTCTCGACAAGACTTTGCGCAGCCTGAGCACCTACACGGTGCTGCCTCCTGTACCTTCAGATCCAAGCTAAGCCCTCAGGTATCCATGCTGCCCTGATGTCTCTTTACACAATATTTGGAATTCTAAGGCCAGAGTCTTTCCACAGGTGTCTGAGGCCATTACCCCAAAGACGAATAAGCATTTGCAGAGCAGCTGTGAGCCACCAAGGTCCTGAAGGGGATCTTTCGTCTGAGATGGTTGAAAGGATACTGTGATGATGGTTGGAGGATACTGTGAGTAGCCAGAACAGACCAAAATTTGAAAGGCCTGGCATTGACTTCAGTCTCCTTCCCCTCTTCCAGAATTCTCTCCTTAGAGAGTCAATCCTCTGAAAACCCAGAATCTCTCCTCACTCTAGACCTCAATGTAGCTCCCCGATTCCCCTCTTATTCCGCAAGTGGTCGTGAAAAACAACTATAATCCCTTTCTTTGCCAGCGCCCTTTTAGACAAGCCTATCGCGGACTTCTAGAACATTTCTGAATTCCTTTGGAACTCCCTACATCATTTTGAAATGATATAAGATAACATTTGGCCATTTAAATTTGTCTCCCTCCTCAAGACACAGAGGGGAAATAAAGATAGAGATCTGCCCATCACTGCTGGTAAAAACTGATTAAAAGAGAGGTTTGATTGTGTATTAATGGCAAGAATGCATGGAGTCACATGCCTTCAAACCAATTAGCAATACAGATGAGCTAGCAAGTCAAGTTCCATTTATAGGCTGGGGGAAGGGGAGAAGTAAAATAATCTGTGTTGTTAAGTGTTTCTGAGAAATGAAGACCTCCAGGGCAGAGAGAAGGCGGATCAGGAAATAGCTATGCAAATCACATGCCTATGAAATTACTAAGACTTTGATCAGAGGCATTAACAACTGCTCGAGCATTTGCAAGTATGAAACAAGGAGTGAGTAAGACAGGACATATTTGGAAGGCATTACAAAAGTGTTTACTTACATGGTTTGTTGAGCAGTCAGTGAAGTCCACGGCTGTTTTGGACTTAAGTTGCCCGACCAGTCCAGGTATGACAAATGCAGTGATACATTCCACTCTCATTAGTGACTCTTGGGGATCTCAGTGACAAAGAGCCAAAGTGTCTTGACCTCATAGAAAGCCTGCTTCATTTTTTTTTCCCCCACTCTCTTTCTAATAACACTACCGTGCACCCTTCCACAGGTGGTAGGAGAGGACCTGGATTCAGTGAGAGCATAGTTCATTGGAAATGCTAAATTGTAGTTAATAGGCACGGTGGTTGAAGCAACATCAAGGTATGGCTTGGGCTAAACCAGCCTTGGAAACTCAAAGCAGCCATGACATCCAGAGTAGTGAGTGTGACCACTCCCCTGGGGCACTCCCCTTGGTCCCTGTTCAGGGCTGCCTCGTCTTGGTGGCATTTGAGAGTGAGGGCATTTGAGGCTGGCTCTGGTCTCAGCTTGCAAGTCTGGACTCATCTTTTTAAATGCCTTTATTTGAGGGAACAAATTACTCTTAAATAGGAAACTGTCAGAACAATGACAGAAAATGATAACACTCTTGCAGCTTTTTTTTTTAAACTGTGCCTATTGCTTTAAAGTCATCATTTAAGTTAGCAAGCCCCTCAGGATGGAATTGTGCTTGTTAATGGCCCGGTGTGCATCTCTCAGACAGCCCAGTTGCTTCTCAAACATTTCTGCTGGGTGTGGGAAATTATTTATAGGCGAACAGAATAAAAGTAAACTTGCATGTTCTTACATCTATATAGAATTGATTCTTTGTGAATTCGTGGAAAGATTCAACCAATTATCAGACCCTGAGTACCAGCGGCTGCAGTTTTCTGGCCTTGCTCTGTGAGGTGTGGAGCGGGGAGTATATGGAACGTAACCGTGGATTTGAAATAAAATTTCAGGGAATCATTTGTGAATTTAAAAGTAAAAATGTTGGCTTTAAGTTAAAGCCAGCATGAGAGCTGAGAGCTTCTGTTTTTCTTTTCTTTTTTTCCAAGTATTTGAAAACTGAAATTCTGTAAGAGATTATCTGTGAAATGCCTTTCTTTTATTACACCCATAAATTTCAGGAGTGGCTTTGATCAAGCCTTCTGCCATTCTCGGTTTCTAAATCTTTTACTCATACGTTAATAACTTTAAAAACACTCATCCTATTTTTGTTGTAGTGCAAGAGGAAGTTTCTAAGGAGTCAAAAGGGAAACATTGAAAATAGAACACAATAAATGATAACTAAATTAGGATAGGTTTTTTTTTTTCCCCCCCAGCAGGAGCAATGCTCCATGCTGAAACTTGCCAGAGTATTTTAAGATTATTGTCTGTAAAGACAATGTACCAAAGAATTGAGATGCTCAGAGGAAAGGCATTAAAGAAATGCAAAGTATTATCAGTAATGCACGCTATGCATAGAACAATGTTTGCCAGTCCATAATCCTTCAATCGGTGTCGTTTAGTTTTCTGACTTGTGTTTAGTGTTTAACACACACACACACACACACACACACACACACACACACACACACTTGCAAATCAAATGAGTTAACGCTCTGCCAGCTTCCTCTAGACATTGACCCTGGGGGTCAAACTCTTAGGAAAATGATGCCTGGTTTTCCATTCCCCTAATTCCAGTCCCTACCAACAAGCAAGTCCTATCTCTGAGTGGAAGCTCACAAAGAATTTCTCGAGAGAACATGTTGCTGTGCTGGCAACAAAATCCTCTCTGCAAAAGGAGAAGAAAGAGTTGTTAACTGATGAGTCAATCCAGCTTTTATAGCAGTTTATCTTCATGGCATTTCCAAGAGCATAAATGTTATAAAAAAAAAAAAAAAGAGAGACGGTCATGACAGGAAGAACACAGTAGGAAAAAAAACAGGAACATTTAAGCCAAAAGCAATTTACTTTGCCAGTAACTGGTTACATTTCCTTTGTTTTTATTATTACTGCAAGATGAAAGTTTCCCACACCTGTGCTGCCCTGACACATAACTTGTCAGAACCCACAGTGAAGTAAATACGGACATGAACTCCTGCAACTCTGAGCTTCTAGACTCTTTAAGAAAAACAAAACAAAACACAAAGCATGTTTTGCTATACTGTTTAAAAAAAAAAAAAAAAAAAGACTGTGATTCAGTAATAGTTGAAGGAGTTTTTAAGAAAAGGAAAAAACAAAACACATGGGTCATATGTCCAAGTAGCCTGGGGCACTGGTGGGTGCCGATTCTCCTGGGATTAACACCTATAGAAATAGCTGTGACGTCACAATGGTGAATACTTGTTAATTTCATGGTGCTGAGTAAGAGGAACAGATGGGCAGTCGGAGAGGGAAGATTTGTTTTAAAAAACCACAGAGATCTTTCACCGATTAGGCAGAAGAGTTAGTCAGTGGCTCACTGCAAGGGGGTAATGTACTTGGTGCTCTAAGTTTTATTGGAACTCTGTGACTTAACTGATGGGGACCCTGCTCGCCCTCAGGGCTGTAGGATACTTACTGTCTGATGCCTGAGATGGGCTGCAGTGCCCTCGTGCTGTGTGGTATTTGAGAGTTTTTTCGTTCGGGGAAAGCTCCCTGGAGACTGCCAGCCCAAGTTAATAATATAGATACCTCATTATGAGACACTGTGTATGTCCTCTGTTAGAAGTTCCTTAAAGCAGGGGCTCTGGATAATGTCCAGCTGCCTGGGTTGGAAGCCTTCTGCTACCAGTAACCAGTGGTATGACCTAAGACAAAAGTAATCTCACTCTATCTCGGTTACCTGGCCTGTAAAATGGGGATAATACTTGTGCCTTCCTGTTGGCTTGTTTTGAGTTTTAAATGAGTTACTCTCTGCAGAGTGCTGACTGGCAAGAAAAAGTGCTCCGTAAGCATCAGCTATTATTATTACGTGTGAATAATACTGAAAACATTCGCGCAAAGGGCTTTGACCGAACTCTCTGAGCCAGGCCAGGGTTTGGCCAGTGGATATACACACATATCAAAGTACCTGTGCATTTACTACTCAAATACACTACATGTATCTTTTTTTGAAGTAGGACTCACCAGAACCAGGTATGCTATCAGTCAGTGTATTGCTGGCTTCCAAGAATGGCTTTGTTGGTAGAGACTGCTCTCATCTAAAGCACGGGAGCTGGTGTGCTTCTGGAGTTTTAGGATTTGGGTTCTCTCAGGAAGTGTGCGGCCCTTAGCTGGCAAGGAGAGGGCAGGTTTAGGTGGGTCCAGGGCAGCTAGGAGGAGGTGGGGAAGAGTTAAAGGCCAGAGCCACGCCCCCCTGACCCCACCACACCATAAAGCATTTGTTTTCATTCACCCGCCTAGCAAATGATTTGTCTTCTTGACCCTGTAGGAAAAAGAAATGTAATCTGGGGACAAGAATATTTGCTCTCCCCAAAAGCCAGCCTTTCGGTCCCAGAGATTCACCTGGGGTCTTGTGGATCCAAAAAATCTCCAGTTGTATTACGGGGGCTCCCACCCCACACGGAGTCCTGCACCCTCCATTCCCCCAGGACTTTGAACGTCTGCTCTTCAGGGCATTTGTTCATTGCGTGTGGGACAATCATGGTCCCACATGAGATGCCAGATACAATTACCCTAAGCAGGAACCAAAGGCTGTAGGTTTCCCCGTCTCATTTCCCACAGCAAAGTCAAGTCACTCATGTGTGCTCCCAGAGCTCACAGGTAAGCAGGAAAGGTGAGTGCCGTTTTTCAGGTGCCCAGTGTGACGGGCATACATGTGGTCAGGTCGGCGGGCCCAGCTCTTGACACCAAGGAGGCCTGTGTGGGCACCTGTATTTCCGCTAGTCACTTGATTATTCAACAGTATATTAGGCAGTGCTGCCCCTGGATGGATGCTGGGGCAGAGAAAAATGAATCTAACATGGTCCTGCCCTTAAGGACTCTTCAACTTAGTATAACAATAAGCTATGAGACACAGCTAAAGTACAAATAATACAGTGATACTTTCCATCAGAGAAGGTCAGAAAAGAAGTTCAGAGGGGAGACTAAAAGAGGTATTTGAGTTTGAGGCTTTAGTGACTGGTGAGATTTACCTAACCATACCTGAAATATCAGTGTACTTGCCTTTCTTAGGGACAAAAGGCTTTTTCTCTTGATCAGATTCCGCTTAGAGTTTAAGTTTGTGCGACCAGACTATTAGGTGTTAGTCTGTTCTAAATTTGCAATTCTCAGAATTTGCTGGGGAAGGGCATGTGCCTCTCTGGGTTCTGAAAGCAGCTCAAAGAATGGAGAAAACAGACCCGATTTGGGGATGACTTATTGTCAGTTCCCGGAACCTTTGCCTTTATTCAAAACAGCCTGTTCAGTGCAAGTTCTCTCTATCTAAAAGACCTTTGGGATTTGAAAGCTTTTCTGGAAATAAATGCCTTTTAGGTTTAAATGCTTTTTGCCAACATGTTAGGAAGGAACGATCACAGTAACAAGTCTTAGAACAGAGGCAATATTGTTTTCTTCCTTTTAATGAAATGCCTCAGACCTACCCCAAGTTCTGTGGGTTTCTGTCAGCTTTCTGCTCTGCTATTATTATGATAAGAGACTTGAAAGTACATCCTTCCCTCGCGGTCATTAAAGTCTTAGCCCTTGGGTCAGTTGTGGAAACACTTCTGTGCTACTCTGCGTCCTCAAACCAAAATGGTCCCCGCCCTGGCTCCAGGCCGAGCCTGGAAGGAAGGTGGCATCGGGCTCTGACAGGGGAACAGGAGGCCAGGATCCACAAAACAGGCCGGATGAAATCACCAACCCCGTGTGGTAGTCTCAGAGAGAGGCAAGCCCTGCCTGCCAGTCTGGCAACTCAAGCCAAGTCCTCGGAGCTCATCCCACACACCCCCGTGCTAGTCACTGCTGTGTGTTTACATGAGTAATGGAGCTGCCGGGGGAGGGGAGTTGTAAGCAGAGCGCTGAGCCTCGCAGCTCGCATTCGGAGGGAAGCTGACATCCACACCAAGTCAAGTCGAGACTTCAGGGACACAGGGCCGGGAAGCAGTCACATGCTGTAGCTTTCACGCGCACAGACATCATCAGGCAGATGTTTGTCGACTGGAATGGGTAATCGCCACTTTCTCTTTGCTTGATTTTTTGTTTGTGAGTTTGTTTACCTTTGATGATTCCAGGCTGGCTTTCTGAGATGGACTTTAAGACAAACGTTTTGGGGAAATGAGAGGAGAACGGATTTGGGAAGGGGGGAGTCTGAGCCCCAAAGCCACTTTTTAAACTTTTGCCTGATCGTAAAGGCAGCTCTGCTTTATTGTGCTTTGTCAACAGCAAGACTGTTATCCACAGTAGAAAATCAAATTAGTGGGATTAATTGTGTTTGTTAAGAGGAGTACAGTGTCCTAAAAGCACTGGTTAACGGGCGTGACATGAGTAATATTAACAACGGTTAAGAGGGTTTTGAGTTGTTCAGCTTTTCCATGGTCACAATCATACCTTAAAGCAATGAAGAAGTGTGGGTACCTTGAAAGGTCCTAAAGAAATTGCTTGGCGTATAATTTGTTAGTTTGGAATTCTTCAAGGGCTAGTCGGTTAGTTGGTTTGTTTTATTTTTGCTTGACTCCGGTGACTGATGAAGTTAAATGTGAAAGCTGATGCCGGAGAGTCGTAGCACTCAATAAACAGCAGCCTTTTTTTTTTTTTTTCCCCTCCTTCTTTCTGTATGGATCTTAAAGGGATTCAAGTTCAGCATCCAAGATGAAATATAACTTTGATTTGTGTCTTGTCTATGGCTTTTAAAAAGTATATAATCTCCACGGAATCAGGCTAACTCCAGTGTGATCTTTGGAAGTTATTTTAAATAACCCTCAAGATCTTCATAAACAAAGTATATTGAAAAGGAAAAGAGAACATGCTGACTTAAATGTATCTGCCAGATTTGTTGCGATTTGAAGCATGCTGGTCGCAATATTAATAGTAAATACATGGGATGGTATTGTTCAGATTGTTATTTTGAATGCCTCTTTTTCTACAGCTCTCTCCTTACTTATTTGTATCATACTTTGAGAAAACGCTCATGTCTCCACTTGTGAAGAGAGATGTTTTCAAACGTTACATTACTATGATACCATAATGGGCTGGCATATCATTTGGGTTTCTGAAAACAAGATGCAAAACAAAAAACAAAGAAATGAGCCAGGCTCAGGGCTGTCTTTCAGCCCAACATGTTTCTTTGATAACAGTGGGGAAGTGCATTTTCCTTATCCTAACCCTTTAAAGCTGAGGGCTTCATTTTATTTATATTAATTAGACACATTCAAGTGTAATAGATGAGCTTTGGGGAACATGGACAGAAGTGTAGAGTCTACCAAGAGGCAGCCCTTCAGAGAGAGACGCCTAAAAGGAGGCTTGGCTACCACAGATGTGTATGTTTCTCTGAACAATTAGAGGGCGCCACTGGAGTTTTAAGATCCTTGGTTTTTCATAAGGAAACCCACGCAAATGAAAATGTATCTCATCTGTTCTCCATTTGTTTTCAGCGCCAAATCTTAAAGGCAGACCACGCAAAAAGAAACCATGCCCACAGAGAAGAGATTCATTCAGTGGTGGTAAAGATTCCAACAACAATTCCGATGGCAAATCCCTTGCCAAGGTACAGTCATTCGGCTCCATGGTATTTGTTTTGCTGCATCTTTTTATTTTCTCCTCTTCTCTTTGTCCCTCTGCTCCTGTGTCTTGGTGGCAGTTTTCAATTCAGAGTCTGACTTTGCTGTTCACAGCTCTCTGCTGTGCCTGTTCCCGCCACCTCCCCGCCCCGCCTCCCCCCCTCCCCTCCCCCTGGGGAGGCTGGAGGAGGGGCAGTGCCGGCATTTTGATTAGTCAGCAGAAAGACTTCCCACCTCCCTGTTTGGCCTGTTGGGTAAAGGACAGATGATTAAGCGCCCACGTCATTGAGGCTGAGATTTCATAGTAGGTGACACAATGACATAGTTTACTCTGCTTGTGTCAAAAATAGACAAGCTGAACCATCCTCTTTCTGAATGTATTCATCTAAATATGTTTCAGCGGTTAACAGAGGATGAAATTAGGAATGGCTAGAATTAATCGTTTTTCAAGTTACTTTTTTTTCAAAGTCACCTCTAATTTACCTTAGAATTAAAGACACGTAGCCCAGTACTTACGTGTCTACATATACGTAGATTTACATGTTTTTGAAGATCACTCGATGCAGAATGAAAGTCCAAATTCTAGACTCTTTCTCAGGCCCTGGGGCCTAAGCATTCTTTGGAATCTGGAAAGTGCATGCCTGAAGTATTTAGCACCATGAAGGGTGAAGTGTCACTTCATATTTTTAGGCTTATCTTTTTTTTTTTTTTTTTTTTTTTTTTTTTTTTTTTGGTTTTTTTTTTTTTTTTTTTTTTTTTTTTTTTTTACTTTTGTGGGCTTGGATCGTGTTTCCATGATTCCGTTTATGGGGTGTTTGCGTTGAGGTGTTGTTTGTGTGCCAAAGACAGCAGTAGCCCCTTTAGGACCTGAACTGAAGCCCGGATTTCAACTGATACCACGTTTCCAGATCCAAGGACTAAGCTTACGAAAATGGGAGATTAGTGAATTTGGAAGATCCTAAAGCAGGAAAACATGAGTTCAGCTCTCCGTTGACCATCTACTATTTTTCTGCCATGGTCTCCTCTCCTCCCAAGTGTAAAGAAGCAAATCCCAGACGTTCACATTCTATAGCTTATCTTCGAGGATTATTTCATCAGGAAGTTCTGAGGACTTACTGGTTAAAATTTCTTCATGCTTCCAAGATTGCAAGGGGTTAAAAAGAGACCACCCAGTAGAAATGTGTGTTTTCTGGCTAAAAACAAATCTCTTTTTCCCTAAAGTTATTTTTGTTCCGTTCCTTTAACCTTCTGCGAGTGAGTCTGTGTGGATACCAAAAGTGAATTTTCTAGTAATTCGGACATCTTGGCCCTACAACTACCTATCTAGGGCTTCGACTTCTGTGGTCTTGAAAGGATGTCGGCGGGAACAGTTTGTTCCCTGTGACATGGCTTGCAAGATACTGCAGAATGGAGTGAGAGGGTTTTAGGATCGTGGCATTCAGTAGAGCTTGTCCTGACAAGGTCTTGTGTTGGCGCCCTGCCCCACACCTCTAAGGTGACATCACGTGTTTATCCCAGCATGCTCTGCACCTGAGCCCAGCAGGAGGAAGCTCCTTCTCATGTCATTTGGAGCCACCACCAAAGAAGGCCTCTGGGAGTTTTACGGAACTCATACAATTGACCTGAAAGAACAGCATCTCTAATATCTCCCTCCGTGGAAGGCAGCTCAGGACTCCTACTCGGACCCACAAAACTGAAGAGAACTGCAGTCTGTATTTGCTGTTCACTGACTTACCCTTCTCAGAAGGGACAGTAGTGAAGCCTGGGTTTGAAGTTCACAACAAGGTCTTGATTAAACTCTAGTTTCTGGTCTGAGTGACCTTCTCTACCTGATTTGCATCAGCACTGCCATTTAGAATCCTTACCAGAAGGAGGGTCATCCTTCCGTCATTCGTTTCAATGGTGACTTGATGAATGTCATGCTGCGGTCAGCTCCCGGGGACTGGTTTAAACGCCCCACGCTTCTCGGAGTCTTGGATTACAGTCCTGCTTTGTCTGCTTCCAGTGGGTCTGGAAAGACCGCTTCACCTAGAAGAGAGAGACTGGTAGGTATGAAGTATGGCGGGCTTGTCTGTTGGCACCAACAAATGGATGTAAAATCCCTGCTGAATGAACAGGCCACATCTGGGGCCGGGACAGCATTAAAAAGACGTGTGTGACTTAAAGTGGTCTTTGCTCATGAAACGCTACCGTAGAGGTTACAAGTCTGTGACCATCTGATCATTTGCTGAACTGGAAGCAACATTTCAGGTGATAGTTTGGCTTTATGACCAAGACTTGTGTGACTGTTTTTTTTTTTTTTTTTTCAAAAGTGCCTCGAACAGACCATTTCTAACTGTGGACAATTACCAGCTTCCTGCAGCTCCACGCAGCAGAGCTCTTAGAATAAGAACCCACTCACTTTGTTGTGTGCATGACTGGAAACGCAAGTCAAGTAATTTGCCTGTTGCTATCCAAAGGTTGCCCTCTTTCAGTGAGGACATGAAAACTAACTTTGCAAGACTCTGTTTTCCAAGGGACAGAGAATTTCATGGCTTTCCAACAATAGCAAAAGTCTCATGGAGAAGAGGCTACCAATTCTCTGAAGATGTCATGAATGTGTCCAACACAAATCCAGGTCTGGGGCAAAAGCCCATTCATAATGGTGACCTATACAAGAGAAGTCTTCTCAGCCTGGCTCTCTAACGAAAGGCCTCCATTGATAAAAGGCAAATGACTTTTCACATCCTGTAAGCACTTTCCAAAGGCCAGAAGTACATTAACAGGTGGCTTATTATATTCTTATATATTCTCAAAGGAACATTAAAAAGGGAAACCGCAATAGGTTCTTTCCTTTAAATCACAAACATACTTTTGATACTAAACAAATGTGATACTTCCATTATTTTCAGTATTTTTCATCCCATTTGGTTCGCAGAACTCACCCCAGGGATTATCCTTCTTGCTTTCCTGAGGAAGAAAATGAGGGTTTCCTAGGAAGTTAGTGACCAAATCGAAATTAGACTCTAGTTCCTTTCCTGCTGGTTCAGCACATCTTGCTGCCCCAGTTGAAGCCTGAATTAGTTACAGCTCAATCCAGTGAAAGGATGTGGTTAATATCAAATAGGTGGTGGTTCACTGAAAATGTTAAATGTGGATTCTTTAATTAGCACTTCCTCAATCACTTTGGAAACCCCAAAGCTCTTAGTGAACTCAACAAGTGTAAGGTGTTCAGGTCTGGGGGCGGGGGTGGGGGGGTGGAACAGATCTAGTAATTAACTGTTACCATCAAAAGGCTGGGCTTTCTCAAGGTCAGCATGAAGACTAGCTCCCGTGTCATATTTCAGTAGCTTAAAACGCTGAGAATGTTTCCGGTAAGTGTGAAAAAAATGTAGAAAGGAACTTGGCCTGGTCCTATCCAGAAACAGAATAATACTCTAAAGGGCTCATTTATGTTAAGTGAAGAAACGTAGGAGCTAGTCGGAGAACAGAAACCACTGTTCATGTCTTACGAAGCCCCTGGCCCCCAAGAGAAGCCCCCTGACTCTCAGGATGCAGCTCAGTAGGTGGCAGCCCAGCATCACCTGGAGCCTCCCCTGTGATCACGGGGTCTGAATGACTTGGGGTCGAGTTTGTGCACGCCCTCTGTGCTTTCCTTCTGTTTCTGGGTGTTTCTGCATGGGTGAGGCAGCTCCCTAGACGCTGAGGGGCAAACCTCATGCTCCCTTAACAGTGGCACTTCTGACCTAACAATATAAATAAGTGGCCCGTTATCACTGCAGATTTAAGACCTCAGCCTATTTGATATGCAAAACTGACATCTACTCCTGGTTTTAAAAGACGGGTTTGGAGTGTGGGAGACCTGAGTTCTCAACTCAGAGCTCTACCCGACTCTTAGCCACACACTAAAATACATACCGCTGAGCTTCAGTTTCCTTGACTGTAAAATGGGGCTCAAAAACCTCCCTTTTATGATTCTTGTGAACATTAGGTAGGCTGTGTGAAGCCCAGGGCGCTGTCGCTGCTCCATTGATACTGGTTTCCTTCCCTCTGCTCAACACACAATGGAAGGAATGGAGCCCTTTTACACTTTGGAAACCACCGAGTTTTATCTTCACCTCCTCATTTGATAAATCACATTTCTAAGCTGTAGGTTTTGTAATGCCTAGTGATAAGATATGGTCTTTAATTGGAAGTATGTTTTGACTATCAATTTAATATTTTTATGAGTGTCAGTAAAATACAGTGTTTAAAACCACAAGCCATCGAGTGAGACTACCTGGGTTCAAATTCCAGACTCGCCACTTACTAACCTGGACATGATCTTGTGATCTTGGATGTGTTACCCATCCTCTCTGTACCTCAGTTTCCTCCTCCCTCATAGAGTAAAATAACCTGCCCCATTAGGGTTGTGAGCATGAAATGAGATAGGGCCCAAAGAGGGCTTAGAATAGAGCCTGGCTACATAGTAAGCACTCAAAAAAGGCCAGAGAGCAAGACAGATTAGAACTGGAGTGATTTTATGATTTTAAAGAGCCGTTAAATGATAGATTTCATCAGAACTTTAGACTCAACAATCTGAAATTTGACAGTGAAAAATGATGACAATATAAAGTTTCCCAGGATGCTTGCCTTAGTATAAGGTTACAAAGTACTAAAGTTTGAGAATACTGTAAGAAGAAACCCTATATGGAAAACTGTTTTCATCCCACTTCCACTGATCTTTAAAAATTAAAATCTTATCTAGAGGCCCAGTTGATTGAGTTGTGCAGGAAGTTTTATTTTTTTTCCAGGACTCTAAAGATATTAAACTAGTGTGTCCATTTGAGAGAATAAACAATAAAGAAGACCCTTGCAGAGGAGACGTTTGTTTCCCTTTAATAAATAAATGTAGCCTTTTATGTTCTTAGAGGAGAGGTTCCCCTTTAGTAAATAAGTGAGGCCTTTTATGTTCTTAGCGCTTGGGAAGGAGACCCTGAAGGGAAAGAATAAGGGGGGTCAGAAATCTGAAATGGAAAACCTTGTTGAGTGTGTGGGACATTTTAATTCGTAACATTTCCTGGGCAATCATCCTCTTCTCTCCCACGTTAGATCGGGAGATGTAACGAATATTGGAATGTACACATTCCCCATGGGCTCACTTGAACTCGCAGCTTGACCCTTTGTACTTCCCCCTTTGACAATTAAAATAGCTCAGCAGCTCAGCCGTTACATTTAACAACCATCAAAGGCCTCTATGTCGAACGTGGCAGCGAGGAGGGAACATGAGGTTGGCCGATCCGTGTGGCGAGCTCCATATTTGCCTGGAGCGTGGAGGGAAGAACATCTGGCCCATTTACTGTCATTTATTTATTAATTATGGAGCTTTTCACTTACTCTTCTTGGGTCTTTAGCTGACCTCTACTTTTTCTTTTGTGGCAACTTAACATCTATGAGATTCTCGGAGCTGACTGAAAAGCGAGACACCCTCCTTAAAGAGTGGAGTGTTTTGTTTCCTACTGGGGGTGTATCTGGGCATCACCCTCGGGTGACAGATAGCAGAGACCTTGCTGGTATTCCTGATGACAACATCTGCCAGCATTGACCTGTTTTTCCAGTTTGCTGGGAAGAGTGGCAACAAGATAAGTTTACTATGAAGAAATACACTTGCCTTTCATTTTGATACAAAATGCGAAACATGGGACTGTGATTAAGAACGTTCCTTGAACGATAGTAACAGATGGTGCCCCTTAGGAAAATAAAGTGTGTAGAGAGACAGGAGAATGGTCCTAGTGGATGTAAACACTGTTTCTGGTTTCATATCAACATACTTGCAAGGAATCTAAAAGAGGCTGGCACAGTTTGGCAAACCATGGCCCACTGGCCACCTGTTTCTATAAATAAAATTTTATTGGAACACAGCCTCATCCATTCATTTACATATTGTCTGGGATGGCTCTCGTGCTAGAGTTGAGTAGCTGTGACCAAGACGATAGCGCCCAGAAGCCTACCATAGTTACTATCGGGCCCTTCACAGAAATTTACCATCTCCTGGTCTAAGACAATTCATATTCAGCGGTGCCTCTAGGAGCTATTTCAGGGCAAGGGTAGTTTACTGGTTCCTGTCCTAGCTATGTCTTTGTAAGTGTTCCAGAGCTGTGCTTGATTTGATGTGGCATATGTTTTTCCCTTTTCCAGGTGAAATGTGAGGCCAGGTCAGCCTTGACCAAGCCGAAGAATAACCATAATAACTGTAAGAAGGTCTCCAATGAAGAAAAACCAAAGGCTGGAATTGGTGAAGAGTGCAGGGCAGATGAGCAGGCCTTCCTGGTGGCACTTTATAAATACATGAAAGAAAGGAAGACGCCAATAGAACGAATACCGTATTTAGGTTTTAAACAGAGTAAGTATACTTGTTTTCATTTCTGAAAGTATCAAAACCGCTCAGATTCTTTGAATTGGGAAAAAAAAATTTTTTGACTCAGGATTATGTTGAAATCCTATTCTGGAGATGATGTTCTCTGTTTCTACTAAATCTACAAATCATCCAGGCCAGGAATTTTTCCCCCTGCCTCCTTCCGAGATATTGTTCCCTTCTGGGGCAGTTGCAGTGAGATATTTATAGGCTCGAATCCACTGATTATGACTGGAAATAGACATGTTGAAAGTTCCTCATTTTCTGTTTTGTCAGTCTTGAGTGTCTGTAACGCCTTTCTTCTGAGATAATAATATGACGTAGCTTTATCAGGCACAGATGTTGCCTGAAGAGACAGCTTTTAAAAGGAGGACATTAAAAGATGGACAAAACAACCACAAAGAGAAAACATATTTCCTAAGCCCCAAATTTGTTAGGAGATAACAAAAACCTGATGACTTCAGAGGAAACAAGAAATACACAAATTTGAACCGAGGGCCCAATTTTGAATTACTTTGACATGTACATGTAAGCGTCATCATATATTTTAAAGTAGAACAGGGAACTCTTAGCTGAGCAGAATTCCTTATAAAAAGAGAAGAAATCCAGACCCTGTCC
This sequence comes from Lipotes vexillifer, assembly GCF_000442215.2. NCBI lineage: Eukaryota > Metazoa > Chordata > Mammalia > Artiodactyla > Lipotidae > Lipotes > Lipotes vexillifer. Next base: position 1,741,484 of record NW_006771471.1, on the reverse strand, counting down.
TGATTTCACAACTGAGTATATATACTGCCTCTGTCTGGACTTCGTGGCACACAAAGCGATGAGCCCCTGGCTTGAAATAGTATTTTCTCCAAATGTATCTTCCTAGATTAAAACCATGTGTCATTTTGATGAAGAATGTCAAACCTGTATGTTTTACATAACAATTTACATACCTAATGGCAACTGGCACTGATTGCAAGAGAACACTCGCAGCTATTATAAACTTATATAACTACGAATGATTACAGTGTTTGTCTGAAAACTGGTTGCTTGAAATAGAAGTAAAATTAATGTACTATGAACAGCTTTGTTGCATTATGCATTGGTTCAGATTAAATCAAGGCTGAGGCAGGGCTCTTGATAGCTTTGAAACAGTGCGGGGTTCAACGAGGCTTTTCGAACGTGTTGTGTCAAAGAGGCTCTTTTTTTTTTTTTTTTTTTAATTTTATTCTTCATTTCCTTTACCAAGGAATTACTTGAAGTTCAATTTTCCCCTCTTGTGAAAGAATCAAATCCGTAGCAGTCCCATTCCATGGTATTTAGTACAAATGAACAGGGTTGCTAGCAATTCGGCGTAGATGTTTAATAGCATAAACACATGCATGTCCTGAGAAGAGAAAATTGTTTTTAAAAATACATATGTGCAACATCACACAGGCAAGTTAGGGGACCGAGTGGACAAATGACTCAATTGCTCTGTGAACCAGTATCTTCCTTTCCTTTGATCTGTTGTATCACTGCAGCCTCAAGGGTGACTGAAATATCTATTTTCCTGCTCAGTGCAAGGTACCACGTGCTAGTGAAATATGCTATGAGCTTTTAATATAGTGCTGCCATCAGACATTCTATTAAGAAGCTAATCATATATTAAAGTGGCTGTTATTTATTGATTATGGAGAGTTCTTATCTGAAGGAGGCATTATATATTACCCTTTAGTCAATGGCTTCTTTCTAAGGGTCCTACAAGAACAGCCCCCGTTTTGAAATCCGCCTCTTTTCCCAAGGAGGCTGTAACTTAGCTTCCCTTGGTCTGCTGATGGCAATAGGACTAAAAATCGTGTTTGTCCTTTATCCTAAAAGTAGAACTATTTCCGTATTTGTGACTGTTTCTTTTTTAAGAAATATTTTAAGTGGTACTAATATATCCTGTTGCTGAACACCCTTTAGCAAATTGTTTCCTAAGAACTTAGCTCTCTGGGTTACTGTTAGTGTTTCTTTTTTTTTTTTTTCTCTTTCTCATTGAAAAAACAAAGCAAAATGTTTTAATTGACATTTCTTGGAAATATGTTAATGCAATGCTTATCTAAATACTTATTGTCCCTCTAACAGTTAACCTTTGGACTATGTTTCAAGCTGCTCAAAAACTGGGAGGATATGAAACAGTAAGTGTTTAAGCGACTTAAATGAAATAGTTTTGCAATCTGACCCCCCACCCGCACCCTGCTGTGACCAAAATGGAGAAAATGCAAAAAGCAAACCATGGCTGACTTACCTTTTCAAATGGCTCTACACTTTTGGGGGGTTTATTGGGCCGCTTTTGGAAACAGTCCCAATTAGTTCCAGGTTTGGCAAAATTGTAAACTTGTCGTAAAAACTACAAGTGGAAAACATATGTAACTCTCCCCTGTCAGGGAAATTAGTTGGGTCTGTAATTTTTTCCCATGTTGAGAAAGGGCTATTATTGTACAACAAGCCAAGATTGCATAAAAGAAATTTCCCTTGGCAACATACCTGACATCTGTTCATGTCTAATATGGGAAATGTATTAAAGGCTTTCAAAAGTAATCAGTATTGGCCATTAAGGAATAGAATGCAGCAGAATCTCCTCTCATTCTAGGGCAAAGAAGCTTTATTAGACAAGGGTCAGTGCCACATAAACAGGAAGTTATCAAACTTATTCAGAAGAGGCTGTGACACTCTTTATCAGCTAATTCTAACTGACAGGAACGGGTTATTTTTAGCTCACAGGAAAATCTGATGGCCAGGGAGGTTTACAGCATGTATTTTGAACTGATAAAATGTTAGAGCAACAGACTCAGATTAAAATCTTGAAAGAAGAAGAGAGAGCTGCACTAATACAGCGCGCAGAGATGACGTCTGTAATCAAATCAAGTGACGCCGTCACTGGCAAGATTTTCTCCTCCACACGATGATCAGATTGAGTTGTGCAGGTTCTTATTCTACAATTGAAGAAGAAATTGGTTTTTTTCTTTCCTCACAGAGTAACCTGGGGTATATCCCTGTATCGTAGTAAAATGACAGTAAGAGACACAGAGTCAAGAAAATGAAATTCATTTTAACCCAAAATAATGAGTGTTTCTTGCCAGATGTAGCACATTGTTGCACAAACTAATGTAAGGGTGTGATGTCAGGGGCTTGGGATGGGAAAAGACAGCGAGTGTTATGTGACTCATGTAATCTGGTATTAATGTAGAGATATACCTGCTGTGAATTCTGACTAAAAATTCTTTGATGTGAGTCTGTATACGTGTGAAGTGCTTATTTAATATATGGGCAGTACATAGATTTTTATAAGGAAATCGAATACTCATATGAACTACATTTAAAGATGCATTTCATAAAATTTTTTGCTTAAAAAATTTGCTTAGAATATTTGTTTTACCAAGTGCCCTACTGAAAAATAAATAATGTAATTTTTCACTTGGTTGGATCTGTTGATAGGACAGGGAGGTTGACTCCTTCCCACTGTGGCTCATCGTTTTGCAAAATCTTGAGCTAATTATAGCTTTTGTGCACGTGAAAAAGCTGATAACTTATTCAGTGTTAGTCTCATAAATTTAGGCGTCAACCCCATAGCCTAGACTTTTAAGCCTAACTTTTAAAGTTCAGAGTAGGAATACACATTCTTATGGACCGTGACTGCAGGCAGGTACATGATATTGCACAACATTATGAATGTCTTCTTAAGCCCAGGTATTTTTTGTTATTCACTGATAGGGAGAGTGCCAGTAAATTTCACAGAATCAGTTTTTCCTGCTTTTGTATCTTCTGTATTTGCACAAGGATTTTTTTTTTTTTTTAACATGCAGTAGGAAGGTGGTGTAGAAAATACAGAAGAAACTTCTGATGAGTCTCAAGGCATTTGCAATACTCTTTGAACAAACAGTGATTAGTCTTCTGTTGAAAGAATGAATGAATGAATGAATCACACAGTCAGCAGATCACCTGACCACATATTTACTGAGTGTCTTATGTGTATAAGGCATTGTGTTAGACACTCTGGGAGACATAAAAATATCTAGGCCAGGGGTTCCAGTTGCTTACCATCCAGGAAAGGCAGTAATTACAAGACAAGGTGGAAAAAAAAAAGATCAGTGCCCGGTTCAGGTAAAGTACCTCCTCGTTTAGAGATGGGGAAGAAAGACTTACGGCTGTGATGCCTGCCACTTGAGCAGAATTTTGGAGAACGGATGGAATTTAGACATGAGAGATCATGGCCTTCTTGGAAGAGAAAATCAGATGGGGAAGCAAACTAGGTAGGTAGAATAGAGCCGGGTATAGAGAGTTTGTAACTTAAAGTAGGGTCACTAGGTGGTGGGGATAAGTGACCATGAAGGGGAATCCAGAGAGAAGGATGGAACCGAGGGAAGGAGGCCCTTGGATGCTAGGCAGTGAGGGGTGGGGCTGGGGGCTATGAAGACTGGTAACAAGTTAAGTGTTATGTTTTGCCACTTACTCTTCCCGCACTGCGTTGTGCTGGATGGAGTGGAGGAGAGAGTGACTGGGATGGGTGAACGTGGCAAGACCAGACGGGCATCTGCTTTCCATCTGGTTATGTGTTTCACGTCTCTTCAGCCAAGCCACAAAGAGGACAGGTGACCTGTGGGGTGGCCCTTTTCCTCCTTCCCTCTCCACTCACCCTTCAACTTCTCCATCCTTTGGTGGGTCCCTGCCACTCTGCACAATACGCCATATTTTTTCATCTCATCTCAAGCAGTGAATCTACGTGGCCGTCTCACTGTAAAATCTATTTGGGGCCATAAACTGAATGAAGCCAACTGGTGGGATTTTTTCCTGCCTTCTTTCTTTCCTTCTTTCCCTCCTTCCTTCCTTCCTTTTTAAAAAATGCCCTCATACTACCTGTTGGCCCTGCTGGCACTTAAGTTTGCCACTCCTGTTTCTACCTTTAAGCTTCTGAACCTCTGAAGTACAGAAAACATTTTTCTCTAGTATATTTTGACGAATAAAACTATGAGACGCTCAGTGAGGATTCAGTTTTGAAGTCACTCCAGGAGATGTATGAATAATATCCACAGTCTGAGGACTTAACCTTGTCATCGCAGCCTTACTAGAGGATACTTCTCTGTGAGATTATCTGATGTCGCAAGCAAGTGTAGACTTGTCATTTAGAGCTCAAAAGAGATCTTAGAATCTTCCAGATCAGTGAAGAAGATTCTAAAGGCCTCCCAGAGGCTACTCAAGAACTGGGGCTCAAATTTTCAACGGGGAACTTTAAAGTGTAAGTAGTTTTCTAAGTCTCTGAGATACTAACTCTGGGGTGGGGCCTGGCCTGAGAATTTGAGAATCCTTTTTTTTTTTTTTTTTTTTTAAACTGCCCAGATTATGTTAATTCAAAGCTAATGGTAACGGTGATTACTACACCTCACGACTCCTGGCTTCAGAAGCCCCCATCTAAGTCAAGTATCAAAGATTAGAATGTTGTCTTCATGCTAGTACTAAATAAAAACGATAAACATGCCAGAATATTAACATTCCTTGGCTAAGAAGTAGCAGAAAGTTTCCAACGAATATTTTTTCCATTTGGTAAAGTGGCAAAATCTAAATTGGGACCATTTTCATTTTGAATAAGGAAAAGTGTAGCCCCCTAACTTTATTTTTCGCAATTCGGCCTTTATGCAGAAAAAGATCCTTGCCCTGCTCCAAATGAAACTGAGGCACAGGGAGATGAAATGAGTTGAATGGGGTCACCATGGCATTCTTCACATTCTGAATTGCTGAGAATTTTGTGCATAATTACTTCAAGCTCCATAGTATCACTGGGAAGAAAGAGATTTATAAATTCTTTGTGCCTTCCGTTCCCAGCAGTCTCTTATGTATCTTTTTATGTATTTGGGGTGATGTTTTGGGGGAAAAAAAAGATCTAATAACCTACCTTCATTGGTAGCATCTTTCAGTCATTTCCTCGTACTTAATACGAACCTTACCAGATATACTAAGTATTAGCTGAGATTTTCTGATTCTTGAGAAAAATGTGTGACCTTAGAAGATGTGTCAAGAAGTCTGGAAGATGTAAATACTCAGTAATAGTAAAAAATTGCAAGTTTAAAATGTGTAGATATATTTCTTCTGCTGTTAACTTGTGATTGGATAAAGACATCTCTCTGGAATTCCTTCTGGTTATAAAAAGAGGCCATCTTAATTGGCTTGTTTTTGTTTGTGGTTATAAACTATTCCAAACCTTCTGGTTCGAATTGAGGATTACGGATTATTTCATTTTAGTCCTTCACAACCCTCAAATTGAAAAAAAAAAAAAAAAAAAAAAAAAAAACAGAAGTTCTATTTTAAGCCTTTACAGCATTCAACTAATGGCTATATTCTGTTCTCTTGGCCTCTTCTGCCTCTGCCAGAAATGTATATTGTGTCTCTGCACCCCTAGGTTTAGAGATCATAAACGTATTGAATGGATTTGATTTCCTAAAAAACAGTATACTGGCATTTTGATTGGTTGGCAATGAGGACCCTTCTTTAACAGTCATATATCCAATTTCTCCTTCTAAACATTTGAGAGTCTGGGTCACCTGCAGTGGAACAGGCAGAACTGAATCAAGTTTTGCTGATGAGCTAAGGAGGTCTTCACTTCAGTGTCTGGTGAAGCAATTAAAGCTTGCAGAGTAGCTTGGGGTATTACCAGGATGCGGTGTGTTGATGATGGTTTGCTAAAGTGATTTCCATTTGGCTAAACATTTGATGGCGAGCCAGAGGCAATATTTGGAGAGAGGTTGAGTCGGGAAATGGGTCTTGAGTAAATCTTATCCTAGAGGCAGAGGACCATGCAAGTGCTGCCTTCTAAGAATGTCAGCTCACAGCCCCGCCTCGCCCCATGGGTGAGACCGGACCATTATTTCCCAACTGGAAGAGGTCACTTGTCTTCTTGCTGGAAGGATTAGGCTTTGACATCAGATTCTGGCTTTGACATCATTTCAAGGCATCCTCTGAATCTAACCCTAGTTCTCTGGACAGACAAAGCCTCTCGCTTAATTCAAAATTCTCGAGGCCAAAGATGATGTCATATCGCTTTGAAAGGCTCCAGTTCCTGGAGTACTACCAGGAAAAAAAAAGTCATCTTCCTTGAATTCAGTCCACCACCCTCAAGGTGTCCTGAGGAAAAAGGCTTTCTCACAGCAGCTGGGGCAACACTGCTTGCAGGCAAACTCTCCTTCTGACTTCATAACGTCCTACACATTCTTACAGTTAGTACAATAGTGGAAGGCACTGTTGTCCTAACAGATTTCTGATGACTGTTTCCTCACCAGTCCACGAAAATACCAAAGTTATTTCATCCTAGCGACCTCAAAGGTAGAGGAAAATAAAGCCTCCAAGACTGTATCTTGGGTTAAATAGTTTTCCAATTTTTAAAAAAAATGACAGACTATTTTCATCAAACGAAATCATGGGAGGGACAGATTCCTTTCCCACTCACTGGGCCCATTTTCTTGGCAGGGATTAGCATTGTTGAGAGCTAGTTTCACGCCACCTTTTAAAACACCACATGAATTCTAAAAAGCAATTTGAAAACCACTGTACAGTCTGCCCTCTGTATCTGAGGGTTCCACATCCGAAAATTCAACCAGTCTTGGATCGGGCAAAAAAAATTTTTTTTAATTCCAGAAAGTTCCAAAAAGAAAAACTTGAATTTGCCAAGTACCGGCAACTATTTACACAGCATTTACATTGTGTTCAGTAGTATAACCAATCTGGAGATGATTTAAAGTATATAGAAGGACGTGCGTACGTTATATGCAAATTTTATATGGGACTTAGGCGTCCGCAAATTTTGGTACCTGCAGGGGTCTGTGGGTGCAGAGAGGCGACTGTATTCATAAGCAGTGAAAACTTCATGAACATGATAGGTGTAGAGTGCTTTTCACAGAGTTCCTTGGGTCTTATCCTCACTAGGGAAAGAAGTAACTATCAAGTGTCTTCAAAGTGAGATTAAGTTCCATATGCACCTAGATTGGTTTGCTTCACCTGCGTGTGGTCCACTCAGTTTTCCGTCTTGCTTCATGGTTAATTGTATGGCGTTATGAATCCTGCTAGATTGTGAACCCTTAAAAGCGGTGACGTCTCTTCCTTCTCATGCTCTCACCCCCACCCTCAACCCTCCACCCTCCCTTCCGCTTCCAAGCCTCTGTACCTGGTAGTGTCCTAGAATGGTAAGCAGCAGCAGATGTGTTGATGTCAGGAATCCAACTGCTTGGATGAATTTTCTTTAGGAAACAGACAGCCAGAGTTCTTTGTATCCTTAAAAACCTAAAATAATAGAAGGTCAGGTTGAAACATGAACGTGTCCAGGAAGCCTGAGGCTTTATGAGAGAGTTGATCAAGCTAACCCCATGGCTAGATCAAACTTTCCAGCTGAATGGGGCTGGGGGCCAGATACCAGGAGGCAGACATTGCTTCTGCCTGAGACTGGGTTTAAAGCTTACACACATCCAGAGAGGACAACAGAATAAAAACCCAAAGCCAATGCTTGCCTAGGCACGACGAAAGCCTGTTAGTACAGAAGGCAGATGTACACGGGTGGGGGCATGATGCCCAGGAGCTGTCCCAGCTGCGTCCTCCTATCTCTCCTCATAGGGCTCTGAGACCCCCTGTAGGTTTGGACAAGGCGAGGATTTAGACGTTTCTTTGCTGTACAGCCTATGGTCAGCGTTTGAATTGAAAGCGCATCTGGGCACAAAAAATAAGAGATGTGTATACCCAGGAGAACTGTGTACTTAAAGGCGTTTAGCAGTTGGAAAGAGCACATTTCATGACTTTCCTGTGGAAAGAAAATATCTCAGAATGGCCTGATTCATCCAGGCTGGCCAGTGGAAGCTCAGTAAACAGTTGAGAACCCACTTCCTTGAAGGCCCAGCCCTTGTCTTTTCTCTACTGGTAAAAACTGTATTGAAACAACAGAACCTGCTAGCGGGGGGCTAACACAGACCCCTAGCCAGATGCATATGGTTTATTAATGCCAAGTGGTGACTGATGCTGGCCTCCCGCTGCCACAGTTTCAGTCCTAGTGTGAGGAAGATATTTTCTTTTTCCTTTTGATAATTCATTATCTATTTTCAAAGAAGTTTTGTCATTTCTGTCATAGGCATGTGTTTAACAGGGCATCCCCTGGTCTGGATGATGGGTTGTGGGTAGGGAACGCGGCCAGTTTCCACACATATCCCTGTCAGCAGTGCCCTCTTGTTCATTATATTTTTCACAGTCAGTAGTACTCTGTTTATATATTTGGTCATTTGTTTATTTTTGGGTATCTGCCACTAGGATGCAGTCATCTTGGGTGTTGGGTTTTCACTGTTGCCACCCAGCTGCTAGCACAGTACCCAACAAATGGGAGATATTCAATAAATGTTTGGTGAGTGAATGGATGAGTGAATGGATGGATTCTGGTATAATTGGGACTTATCCATGATGTAATGGTGAACCTATGTTCTAACTAGAGACACAAGTGGGCAGGGTGGCAGGAACCACAGTTTTAATGGTTTTACTTTAAGAGAGTAAAATCTCAGAGCACTGGTAACCCAACCCACGCCCTTACATTCTTGCTGACCTCGTAGTGATGCTGTTTTCCCACTAGTGAGAATTTGAGAAATTGTAGCAGAAGCTATGGGTCCCACAGTTATCTCCTTCCTTTGAAGCAAAAGGCCCCTGGAGTTCTATATTGTCACCCTGCTACACTGTTCATCAGGTCATTCTGATATGGAGGCTGCTTTGATGTAGTGGAAAAAAGTCTGCTCTTGGGGCCATAAGACATCGGTACGAGTCCCGGCATTCCCACTCTGCTGCTGTGTGTCCTTAGGGAAGTCGTGCGACCTCTCTGAGACTTGTTTCCTTTGTCTGTGAATGAGATTCCTATAATCTGCCTCACAGGCTGATGGGAGGATTAAATGATACCATGGATATGAAAACTCTTTACAAAATATAAAATACAGTGTACACAAGAGATACAAGAATGACAAGAGTGATGGATTCTTTCCGAAGTGACTGCAGGAACACACATAGGCTATTTTCCAGGGCCCACACCTCACCTGAGGGAAGGGAATATGGAGATTTGTTTCAAGGGACTCAGTGTTCTAAGGGCTTTGAGGAATAAGGTAGATACTTGGAAGAAGGGGAACCTGTTTATTCTTCCGTGATGCACAGGTCTAGAATGGATCAGCCTGAAACTGTAATATTTAAAAGGTTGGAGGGAGACGGTAACTAAATATAAAATAATTACCAAAATATGTATTTTGAGTATTTTTAAAGGGGCTTGAAAAAACATTTATTATTATAATCTAAACCAAGCTACAAATACAGGAGGATTTTTAGTTATACCTGCTAGTAGATCTAAGAGGTGGCTCAGGCTAACAAGAACTGTTGAAACAAATTGGTTCAAGAATGCTTCATGGGAAATTGAACAATGCAAAACTCACACTGTCTCGAGGTCCTACTTGGGTCTGTTAAGAAGGGTTTATGGAAATGAAGGGGTTCTTTTTATTTGAAAGGGAAAGGGTACCATTTACCCTGTGATATTTAACCACCCTTCTCCTCCTTAGATCGCAACCACAGAGCCCCTGGATGCACGCTGAGATTTTTTTTCACGCGTTGCTGCCTCTGGCCCCTAAGTGAACTCCGCTGGCAGCTCTGCGGGTGTTTTTCAAAAGAAGCCTCCCGTTCCGATTGTTTAAATGCCACTGGCACCTCTGCCACGCCCTGCCCCCTGCCCATTGCACTAACAGAGTTTTTTTCCTGGAGCCCTGTTCAGAAACGTTCACAAAGATCTCAGAACTTGCTCGGTCTTCCCAGTTTCAAGGAAACACTAGATTGCTCAGATGTAGTAAGTGACGTGGTTTCCCCAAATGAATCATTTGCTAGATCATGCATCTGTTATTTTGTAAAATCTTAATTTACATATAAAAATAAAATTAAAGGAAAAAAAAAAAAAAACAAGACCACAGTATGCCTTTCGCTATGTTGCAAGCTGTTTGTTTTTATTCACCCAACCCAGTAAAATACAGAGCTTACATTTTAACTTTGGAATATGTTAATTTTCATAGGATTTGATGGATATCCCATTTTCCTGACCTAAGTGAAGAAAAATAAACAGCCTGTGACATAGACAGTTTCAGATTTTGGTTTTGTTCTGATGGTTAGAGGAGCAGGCATAAAAATACAGCCTGAGACGACTATAAATTTCATAACCAACTTGATCATTTTAATTAATTTCTGTAGGAATTGTTTTTTTAGTCTTTAAGGTAGGCAACACATCACAATAGTTGAAAAACCAGAAGATGCAAAAGCATGTTTTATGAAAACTCTGTCTTTACCTGTGTACTCAGCCACCCATTACCATATCCCTTAAGCAAGTAATGTTAATTCTGATTCATTTAAACTGGTACACTGAGATATATTTTAGCTGAAATCTTATTTTATTTTGATGCTTTATCACATGACATAAAGGAACAGTATAAGTTTGGGACCTTGGGGGCAAATAACTACATGAATATCCAGGGAGATGCCTCAGATAAAAATGCGCTAAGGGTGACAAAATGTAGAGCCCAAAGCAGAATTCCATTTTTACTGTAAAGAAAAATGCTAAAAGTGAGATCTTACTATTAGCCCGTAAGTCTCCCATGTATTCATTTGGACTTCTCTGTTTCTGGGATTCCAGAATAGACCGTTCTCTTCTGACTGTTGCGTATGTGTTGAATCCTGGCACTGTGGATCTCTTATGATGCAAGATTAAATTTCTCATTGCCACTTTTTTCAGATAACAGCCCGCCGTCAATGGAAACATATTTATGATGAATTAGGCGGTAATCCTGGGAGCACCAGTGCCGCCACTTGTACCCGCAGACATTATGAAAGGTAAGGCACCCTTTCTTGGAAAGTCATTGATTAATTAAAAGTGTGTTAATTGGAAGTTAATTGGTCCAGCATAAGACCCTTTTAGGAAACAGAAAATACCCCTCTGGCATTTTACTTTGCATACTGCCTTGTGATTTTTAGGGAACATGGCTTTCTCTGGTTATAAGGGATGAAATTAGGTTAAGTTCGTTTAGTTTGGTTTTATCCTGTGACCACCTGCCTGATAATACTTACCCCTCCCCCACCCCCAAGCATACATTATTCAATATGTTCTCTGTACTCTGTAGGTTTATTTACTATGAGAACTTTCAGCTTCTGGAAAACTTTGAGATTCTGGGGTCTGTGGTGTTACTATGGGGTTTGCCATGTAACTGCATTAATATTGAAAAGTATTAATGTTGGCTGTATTAATATTGAAAAGTAAGCATTTTTTTAATAAGAAAATTGGTCCCAGATAAGATCCATTGTTTTTTCCCATCTTGGTGTTTTTCTTCTAATGCTTTTGACCCAGGAAATCCTTTCTTGCCAAGCTCTGTGTGGTTTGGTTTTCTGATAATTTCAGCTTCTCTCAGAAAGGTGATGATAATGCAAACAAGAAATAATGCCAAATTGGCCTCCTAGGAGGGTTGTATCCTCAGGAATTCTTCCCCTTCGCATTAGGACTGTGTTGCCCACAATGCTGGAGACCAGTTAGCATAAATCACGCGTTATCCTTGCTCTGTACTTCCAGCCCCTACTTAATTTCTTTAGGTCATAACAACTTCCTTATCACTGGCATTTGCCTGCAGTAGTGTTGACCGACTTGGCTTCATGGTTTCAAATTCAGAGCTTGTGAGATCCAGGTAGAGGTGTCTGTGTTTTAATGATGGCCATGGATGGAATGAAGTCAAGACACGGTCAGCTGAGCAAACGGGCCAGTTAGCTTCCTCCTTTGAAAACTAAAACACAAGTGCTAAATTTGATGGTTGCTCTTCACATAGTCAGTTACCATTCCAACTTCAACCCACATGCTCAACATCCGTCTCTGGATCATACAAACGCATCTTCAGATAATGTCACCTCACACATCAACTCTTAGTCATATTTCTTTTGAGCCCAATTATATTTTTATCTGCATTGCACTTAACACAGAGCCTCTTTTAGCATGGCCATTCAGTGAAACTTGGAATGTTTTTATAGGTATAATCATAGAAAACTGAGCTGGGTTTAGTACCCTACGAAAAATTCTCACAAAGTATTCCCAAGAGATTGCCTTACTTGACAGTGTTATAACGCAGAAGGATTTTTAAAAAATTGATAACAGGAATTCAGATTATTACTTTTAATAGCATTGTTTGCAGTATACTGCACGAATTTTTAAAAATGTGTTATTTCTCGCAGTATTTAATACAAAAGCCCACACCCTCACTGTACCTAACACTTAACAGCACTGGAGTTCTAGTACGAAAAGGCACTGGTACTTGGGATGAGTGTTCTGTAGTGTCGGAGGTACCATAGTCATCTTGTTTTGATTATGAGTCAAGGCTTTAATCAAAACATTTTCATTAGCAACACACTGTCTCTACTTTCAGATAGTGAACCTCCCTTAGCTCCATGTGCCAACGTCCCCAGCATGTGAACCATCGCACTTAAAGGACCAGATAGCAATTAAAATTTGAAAAAGGAGTGTTATCTCAGCTGGGAGCTGGCTCACCTAGTTAGAGTGAAAAATTAATCAAATGTATTAGAAAGCATCACATGGTCAAAAAACAGATAAGGTTTGGGATAGAAAAAGGATTGGATTCCATAGTAGTGGGTACGTGTGTGTGTGTGTGTGTGTGTGTGTGTGTGTGTGTGTGTGTGTGTGTGTGTGTGGCTGTGTGTTTAATTTACTCAAGCAGTTGTGTGGATAAAAACAGCTTCAATCTTAAATGAAATGCCAAGATATGTTCTTTTGAAGGTTGTGTACTTTTGTTTTATGATTTACCTCTTCCTGGAGTAACAGAATCCCACATGTCTTCAGCCAGTCAAGATGGAAAATTCTAACAGAGATACCGCCAACTTTAACAACTAAAAACATTATTAAAGATTTTTAGAGATTTTTCTTCTCTCTTTCTTGGGAGCAGACTTCGTAAAGGTTTAGTCTCCCACTGGAATACATTTTTTGAAAAGCTATGTCGGTTACTCCTCCAAATCTAGAATTTGTTTGGTCAGTGTATCAGTCAGGATCCAGGAAGGAAAATAAAAATCCACACTAAGTATTCAACAGAGAGAATTTACTGTAGGGAACTGCTTAACAAGCGTTGGTGAGAAGCAGTCCACTAAGGTGGAGGCAGTAACTATAGGTTTCCCAGGGTTGAAGGAATAGAGAAAAGAAGGTAGGTTATCACCACCCAGAAGTTTGGAGAGTGGACCTCACCAAACTGGGGTTCAGATCTCTCACAGGTAGAGGCGCCCAGCCAGTACTGGTCCTTCAGGGGCTCAGAGGAGAGGCACCGTGGAGCTGGGCGCAGACCTGAAGAGGCATGCTCTGTGGCTGGGGCCAGACCTCAGAGGAAACGCACTGAAACCACTCAGGGATTGTTGAAAGACGCGACAGGGTGGAACCAACTGCTGCTGCTACGTCACTGTTGGGTTGGCACTGAAATGGACAGCAAGCAAAAGGGAAGGTGGTCCCTTCTCCCTTCCCCTGGCCTGCTAGGGCCCCACTTGCAGAACCCCAATAGGAAGACAGCTGACAAGAGAGACATGTAATTTATGTTGTCCCGGTCCCAGCATCACCAAGCAGAGCACAGGAGAGTGGATCTGGAGTTGAGAGACAGTAGTCAGCTGTGGGCGCCCCATGGGGCCCCCAACATAGAAATCCCTGCACAGAACCTGAAACCCAGGTTGGAGCACAGCTGTTCCAGGGTGATTAGCACGGTCCTTAACCCGTTCTTGGCATTTGCATTTCCTTTCTTTGTCTTAATTTAATTTTTATTTTACAGTGGAGTATAGTGGATTTACAATGTTGTTTGTTTCAGGTGTACAACTAAGTGATTCAGTTATAGATATACATGTATCCATTCTTTTTCAGATTCTTTTCCCATATAGGCAATTGTAGAGTATTGAGTAGAGTTCCCTGTGCTATACAGTGGGTCCTCATGTATAGTGGTGTGTGTACGTTAATCCCAAGCTCCTGATTTATCCCTCCCCGCCATATTTCCCCTTCGGTAACCATAAGTGGTTTCTGATATCTGTAAGTCTGTTTCTCTATGGTAAAATAAGTGCATTTTTATAATTTTTTAAAACTAGATCCCACATATGGGTGATATCATGTAATATTTGTCTTTCTCTCTCTGACTTACTTCACTTAGTATGATAATCTCCAGGTCCATCCATGTTGCTGCAGATGGTATTATTTCGTCCTTCTTTATGGCCGAGTAATATTCCATTGTACATATGTACCATATTTTCTTTCTCCATTCCTCTGTCAGTGGAAATTTAGGTTGCTCCCATGTCTTGGCTATTGTAAATAGTGCTGCAGTGAATATTGGGGTGCATGTATCTTTTTTTAAAAAGAGTGTTTTTTAAATTAATTAATAAGTTTGGGGTTTTTTTGGCTGCTTTGGGTCTTCGTTGCTGCGCGCGGGCTTCCTCTAATTGCAGTGAGCGGGGGCTACTCTTTGTTGAGGTGCTCAGGCTTCTTTGTGGTGGCTTCTCTTGTTGTGGAGCACAGGCTCTAGGTGCGCGGGCTTCATTAGTTGTGGCACGTGGGCTCAGTAGTTGTGGCTCGCGGGCCCTAGAGCACAGACTCAGTAGTTGTGGCTCATGGGCTTCGTTGCTCTGAGGCATCTTCCCGGACCAGGGTTTGAACCCGTGTCCCCAGCATTGGCAGGCAGATTCTTAACCACTGTGCCACCAGGGAAGCCCCTGTATCTTTTCGAATTATGGTTTTCTCCAGATACGTGCCAGCAGTGGGATTGCTGCATCATATGGTAGTTCTGTTTTAGTTTTTTTTTAGTTTTTTTTTTTTTTTTTTTTTGCGGTACGCGGGCCTCTCACTGCTGTGGCCTCTCCCGTTGTGGAGCACAGCCTCTGGACGCGCAGGCACAGTGGCCATGGCTCACGGGCCCAGCCGCTCCACGGCATGTGGGATCCTCCCGGACCGAGGCAAGAACCCGTCCGTGTCCCCTGCATTAGCAGGCGGACTCTCAACCACTGTGCCGCCAGGGAAGCCCTGTTTTAGTTTTTTTTAAAGAACCTCCATACTGTTCTCCATAGTGATTGCACCAATTTACATTCCCACCAACAGTGCAAGAGGGTTCCCTTTACTCCACACCCTCTCCAGCATTTACGGTTTGTAGATTTTTTGATGATTGGCCATTCTAACTGGTGTGAGGTGATACCTCATTGTAGTGTTGATTTGCGTTTCTCTAATGATCAGAGATGTTGAGCATCTTGTCATGTGCTTTTTGGCCACCTGTATGTCTTCTTTGGAGAAATGTCTGTTTGGGTCTTTTGCCTGTTTTTTGATTGGGTTGTTTTTGTTTTTGTTTTGATATCGAGCTGCATGAGCTGTTTGTATATTTTGGAGATTAATCCCTTGTCGGTCACATCATTTGCAAATATTTTCTCCCATTCTGAGGGTTGTCTTTTCATTTTGCTTATGGTTTCCTTTGCTGTGCAAAAGCTTTGAAGTTTAATCAGGTCCCATTTGTTTATTTTTGTTTTTATTTTCATTACTGTAGGAGGTGGATCCAAAAAGATACTGCTGCGATTTATGTCAGAGTGTTCTGCCTGTGTTTTCCTCTAAGAGTTTTACAGTAGGCATTTCCTTTCGCCATCTAAGTCCCTCTTGCATTGCTGTGGTCAGATACAAGGGATGTCATGAATAATGAGTAATCTATAATAGTTAAATCAGTCATCTGCAAATATTGGTATTTTTTGAAAGAAATCAGACTCTACTTACCGTAATGCCACCCTCACTCATTTGAACCACGCTCTAAAGGAGTCACCCATACTCCTGTGTGTTGTCGTGGGGAGAAATGTCGTGGGGAGGAATTACTGCGCTAGATGTCTTACTTCTCTTTGATGGTTCTACCAAAGAAGGGAAGAGTATACACTCAGATCTGTCCAGGGACTTGAACCAGTTATGCTCTGGTCAAAGAAAAGGCTGAAGCTCTTGACTACAACTGTGTTGAGTGATTTTGGCAGATTTCACTCATTCTTGCTAGTTATAGGCTGTGCTAACACAATTAAAAGAGATGACTAGATTGGTGAAGGGCCATTGTCTTCCAGAAGGTTCAGGGAGTTTTAAAGGGTCAGGATTTTGTGAGCAAACATCTAGTCTGGAGATGCCCTTGGAAATGTGTAAAGCCTTCCAAACCAGATGAGAATGATTGGGAGTTCCCCCTCTGCTGCCGGTTCGCCTGGGCTCTTGTTTTCACTCTAACACAGGGACTGGCTCCTTTTCCTATTTCCCTACCACCAGCTTTGCTTTGCTAGAAGATGAAGCAGCAATGAGTGATCTACTATACATTATCCACTGATTTATTTTTCATGCAGTGTGGTTCATGCTTCCAGTCAATGTTTTCATTTTCCAACAAGAAAAAAGTAGCCGGTTCCCTCAGTAAATGTTACTTGTATATATTAGTTGGGCACTTTTGGTTTATTAATGAGTGTAATAATGAAAGTGCAGGTTGTTGAAAAGAATCAATGTTGTTTTTATTTAAGGCATAGCA
>NW_006771471.1:1723427-1724663 GCF_000442215.2 Lipotes vexillifer | reverse complement strand
GCAGGAATGGTAGGTACAATGCCTGTGAATGCATCATTGTCGCTGAAGGCCTGACTGGTCCAAACTTGCCTCTGATTGGTTTAAATCAAATAGGTCCAAGCACTTCATAAAAATGTCTTTGTCGGCCTGGTTTTGCTTCCAAACCTATTCATCTCTGTCAGTTTTTAATATTAGTACCAGGCTCCTGGCCACAGTCCATTAGTACTGTACTTAATTGCTCATGTTACAGATGATCACCAATATAAAAAGCATTAATGTTTCCCCATCGAAAGACTGTTGCTATGTAGATGTCTCCAGCTCAGCAAAGCTTATGAAGTGTGCTTATTCTGGACACTTCTTGTTCAGGATTTATAGATAAAGTTACCGTAGATTATAATGCAAAGAAAAATGCCCACCTCCTTCTGTGCAGGACACTTCTCAGTGGAACATTTTCTTTCTCGTTCAACTCTTCGTTGAAGATGCCCCGAATAATTTTCTTTTATCAGTAAAGGAACAAAAAGGAAAATGGTTACTTTAGTGGAATTCTCTTAGCTTGATTTTCTGGAATAGTAATTCACTTTAAAGACTGTTTTCACATGCAGATTTGTTTTCTTTTTTTTCTTTTTCTTTTTTTTTTTTTTAATGTTTTTTAAGCACATGCAAGGGGGGAAAAAAAAAATCTTTACACAGAATACCAGATTACTGGTTTTAATTTTCCTGAATAAATTACATGGTCTGTGTCTGTGGAGCACATGAAATTGTTCCTAGGGATTTTAAAAGGAGCATTAAGGCAAAAGTACTTTATGATGTGCTTTTCTGAGTATTTAGAAAATCATAAACAAATGTATTTGTTTGTGGGGGAAATGAACAATTATGCCTCACCTTCTTATTTACTCAATGCCCAGTTTCAAAGTCTACCCTCTACCCTTTTCCCACAAGCATTCCTGGGGTGAGACTGTCATGCCGCCTGGCTGAGGCGTTTTCCTGGGCAGTGACTTGGGGTGAGCTGCACCCAAGCCCCATGCGTTTGGGCAGAAGCCCAGTGGTAGTCAGATGGAGCTTCGGCCTTTTTTTCTCTGAAGGTAGAAGGCAGTGTGTGAGAGGGTCACGTTTTAAATAAGATAAGTATGTGCTGCAAGGTAAATGGCGGACATACACCAGGTCCTAAGGGACTCAGCCAGTCATCCTGGGGGAAGCCAAGGGGAAGTGAGGTGAGCTACAGCTCTGTTCATGTCCAGCACAAGACTTGGTGCATTC
>NW_006771471.1:1722691-1723417 GCF_000442215.2 Lipotes vexillifer | reverse complement strand
ATTCCTGCTCATTTTGACATCCTTGGAGTTAATCAGTACACGGTTCAGGAGGCCGCAGGCAGGATGCACAGATTTCGGGGATCCTTTAGCAATCCTCTAGACAGTGTTACTCAAGTGAGGTTCTTCTGGCCCATCTGTGCTCTGTGAATGGGGCAGCTATGCATAAGCACTGATACACTTACATGGCAGTTTGCCAGAATAATTTTTTGTCTGTTGAATTTTTTTTTTAATGGGGGCTTGCATTTTGTATGTCTTTTAAAATTTCTCATTTTCCTGTTAATTCCTTTTTATGGTATTTTACAAAAGTATCAGTCAGCAACAGACAGGAAATTTAGGAAACTGGTCCCTCTCACCCGGCCACTGGAGAAGCAGTGGTCACACACTCAGATGTTGATGGGGGGAGCACCTGTGCATGGGTGAGCACAGGTGTGGCCAGGCTGCAAAGTGCAAAACACACAGCCGGGCGAGAGAGAGGCCCGGTGGGATCAGCGACACTTAACTGCCTTAGAAGGATACAGTCTCGGTGCTTCCACGCCTTCCGTGTTCTGGAGATAATTTTTATGTGAAATCACCCAGCTTACAAATACTGGCTCCAATATTTATGAAAATACTTTATGTAAACTAAACTAAACACGCCTGTGGGCTGCTGTGTTCCATGAGGACTGAACTGTGTCTGGCATCGGGCTATAATCCAGTCTCTGCTTAATCGCCCTGCGGTGGGAAGGC
>NW_006771471.1:1680771-1722681 GCF_000442215.2 Lipotes vexillifer | reverse complement strand
CACGGTTGAAGGCACTCTTCACCTGTCCGCTCTTCCCATACTGAGCAGCACACCTGTGGCTTCCCACTGACTCTGCCTTGCCTTTTGGGGCCGACTCATTCCACATGCTCTTTTTTCTCGGTGATGGGCCTCCATACATTTGGCAAAGCTCCGCTCTCACTTCCAGTCTTCCTAATCCATTCATTCAAGCCTCAGAGCACGATATATGGACTTTCACCAGTTTGGCTTTGCTCTCGTGTAAATGCCTCCAATTTGTGTCACTTAGAAGACCCAAAGCTATTCCAGATGTGGCATATAGTATTTCTTGGGATGTGGGCAGTGTCAGTCTATCAGCAGAGCCTAAGATTACTTTTGAAATTGGTGGCCAGTTTCTTTTTCTTGGGTCGGGTAGATTTGCCAATTGATTGACTGCCTTTTTCCTTTGCTGCTGCCCTCAAGAGCCAGTTGGTGTTTTTTGAATGTCTACCAAGAATAGGGCTGGCAAAAAATGAGGAGGTGCCCATGCTACCACATTCATGGCAGAGACCGCTAAGGGAACATGATGCTGCTTCCCGAGAACCCAGGTGCAGCTTCACGATTCTCGATATGGCACCCGTAGGCACTACTACCAACTCATTAGAAGTGGGAGGTGCTGTGACCCTATATCTTTTTTTTTCTCCTAAAATTTTTTTTTATTTTTTTTTAAAGTTTTTCTTTTTTTGAATTTAATTTTTTTATACAGCAGGTTCTTATTATCCATTTTATACATATTGGTGTATATATGTCAATCCCAATCTCCCAATTCATCCCACCACCACCACCACCACAACCACCACCAACCCCCACTTTCCCCCCTTGGTGTCCATACGTTTGTTCTCTACCTCTGTGTCTCTATGTCTGCCTTGCAAACCGTTCATCCGTACCATTTTTCTGGATTCCACATACATGCGTTAATATACGATATTTGTTTTTCTTTTTCTGACTTCATTCTGTATAAGTCTCTAGGTCCATCCACATCTCTGAAAATGACCCAGTTTCGTTCCTTTTTATGGCTGAGTAATATTCCACTGTATATATGTACCACGTCTTCTTCATCCATTCGTCTGTCTGTGGGCATTTAGCTTGCTTCCATGACCTGGCTATTGTAAATAGTGCTGCAGTGAACACTGGGGTGCATGTGTCTTTTTGAATTACGGTTTTCTCTGGGTATGTGCCCAGTCGTGGGGCTGCTGGGTGTGACCCTGTCTTATGTGATCCGATTCATACTCCATACATACGTGAGAGAGTTAAATATTTAAGGCTATAAAAACCTTAGGTAAGGAAGTAATAGATACAAATAATAAGTTCAGCAGAGATCAAAGAAAGAAGAGAGAATTTCCAAATGGAATAAGCAAAGTCTTCCAGTGGGGGGAACTGGATTTTTTTTTATTGGAGTATAGTTGATTTACAATGTTGTGTTAGTTTCGGGTCTACAGCAAAGTGATTCATTTATACATATACATATATTCATTTTTTTCTCATACAGATTATCACAGAGTATTGAGTAGAGTTCCCTGTGCTATACAGTGGGTCCTTGTTGGTTATCTGTCTTATGTATAGTAGTGTGTGTACGTTAATCCCAAGCTCCTGATTTATCCCTCCCTGCCGTATTTCCCCTTTGGTCACCGTAAGTGGTTTTTGATATCTGTAAGTCTGTTTCTGTTTTGTAAATAAGTTCATTTTTTATCATTTTTAAAAATTAGATTCCACATGTGGGTGATGTTCTAGATTTGTCTTTCTCTGACTTTCTTCACTCAGTATGACAATCTCTAGATCCACCCAGGTTGCTGTAAATGGCATTATTTTGTTCTTTTTTATGGCAATATATATACGATATTCCATAGTGTATATGTACCACATCTTCTTTATCCATTCCTCTGTTGATGGACATTTAGGTTGCTTCCGTGTCTTGGCTGTTGTAAATAGTGCTGCAGTGAACAATGAGGTGCATGTATCATTTTGAATTATGGTTTTCTCTGGATTTATGCCCAGGAGTGGGATGGCTGGGTCATATGGTAGTTCTATTCTTAGTTTTTTAAGGAACCTCCATGCTGTTCTCCACAGGTGGTTGTACCAATTTATGAACCGGACCTTAAAGAGATTAGGTTAGAACCTAAGATAGATCATCGTACACTGCCTAAAATAATTCAGTTGTAAGACTCAGAAACAGTAAAGAAATTATATTTGAGGGCAAGGACCTTGTGGTATTGCTTCCCTTGAGACTCACCAGTGCAGCCAGTACTGCGTCGTGAACATACCAGGGACTCAAGAATTAGGGGTTGAATGAATTAAATCCAAACCAAAAGGACAGCTTTCTCTAGGAAATGTGTACAAAGAGGTAGGGAATGAGTTGGTAGAAGGGGCAGTCAGGAGGGGTCTAAAGCTGAATTTCCAAATTGGATACACCAAAGGCAGGTATTATAGTTTATCCTCTCAGTGTCTGTTCAGTCTCTTGCCTTGAGGTCCAGTGGGTAGACCGTGCCCATCCTCACCCATGGTGGGCTCGACCAGTCTATGGACTTGAATCTCCTTTGTAAACACTGTCTTGGTAATGGGGACTCTGGCCAACGGGCACTCTGCTGGTAACGCTTCTGTAATACCGCCACCCAGGCGCTCTCATCTCCCTTTTCCCCACACCCACAGAAGGCCACCTGGCCCTTATCAGCAACCAGCAACCCCCAAAATCTAACACAAAGTGTTGAGATTTAGGAAGATTAAATAAGGTACTGCTGCTGCTCTTCCAATGATCCCCCATCAGGCTTGATCTTATAAGGCACCTGAATTGGGTGGATGTAAGCACCCTATGCCCGGAGCAGCTTCTCATCTGTAAAGAATGTCTCCCCAAAGGATCTGTAAAGAATGTCTCCCCAAAGGACAGTCAGGTAATTTCATAAGCAAGAGCCTCCCTTCGTATCACTCAGCATGCCTAAAATGCTCCGATAACTTTCCAGTGCCTGGATTTTTCAAGAAACTTTTAAAAAGGAAAACAGAACCCCAGCCAGGCCCTGGAGTAGAAAAACTGGTTTCTGTTTAAAAAAAAAAATAAACAACAGCCTTTGAAAAATCTCTATTTAAAAATTGTTAAATTTGCCTCTAAATGCAAGTTGTAATTAATAGAAGTTGGAGTTTACACTGTTGAGTGTAAAAATACCCTCAGGCACAAACTAATCAAGTGTGTATGTCATGCTGTAAACTACAGCCAGTTCTTTGTTTGACCCAAAAAAGGCTTGCCAAACAGCAGTTTCTTCTTTGTCGAGCTCCCTTATTGTCTCATTTTTGTTTTCTTCCCACTCCCCCTACCCAACCCCCTTTGAACCTTGCTATAGTATTTAAGAAACTTTGCAGGTTCCATGTTTTATTGATAGTTTTCATCCAGCCTGAATTTAAATTTGAGAATAGATTAGGTGTCTTAGCCCTTTTTCTTTTTGATAAATGACAAGAGGTTTCTACTTATGATTTTCTGTCCTCAGGGCTTTATCATTAAGATTAAATAACTGTATTCTCAAGCATGCCACTGCACAAACATCTTTTCAATTATGTGAGTAACAGATGCCTTCACAAAGGAACTATTGAAAATTCAGAAAGCATGTTTCCAAAAAAGAAAGGAAAAAAAAAGTATCAGATGACAGAAGAATGTAATTGTTTACCATTAAAATATATCCTTAACTCTTCCACTGAAAACCTCTTGGAACATTTTGGTTTCGCGCAAGTTATTACAGAGGTTGATCAAAGTGATACATTTTGGGGGAATTGTTGAACATTTCAGAAGCTCTGGGATGTGTGGTGTCTCACGTGGGACTTGAATGCGACAGTTGTTTGTGCTTTTACATATGGACCCTTCATGTTGGGGGTGCACATCACGTTGAAAACACTGTAGTTGTATTTGTCTATTATTCTTGAAAGGATGTTCATCTGCCCTTGAAAGAGATCCAGAAGAACACCCAGAAGTTTCTCTCCACCACCCCCCACCCCGGCCTCTAACCCTGGCTCCCACAGCCCATGTATTCAGTTCAGGGGCCTGTCATCCTGGAGTTGCGTCTCTCACGCTGACCCTCCTTCATGGGAGTCAAGCCACCATCCATCAAGCCAGGGATCCCAGCACCTTTCTTTCCTCTCTTTGCTTAGGTAGGGTCACAGTTGCTCCAGGCCTGTGGGAAGGCAGAGAGTCATCAATGGGCCTCAGAAACAACTCTCCCACAGCTGGGGCAAATGGAGAAAATCAGTGCCTTCAAGAGGTTTTCTTGTTCATCTTCTGCTTGCCCTTGAGTAGGTAACGAAGCCCCTAGTGAGCTGATTATTTTCCCAAGGCAGAGATTTTTCTGAAGACGAGTGGCCATTGATAATGGTCGTTGATAATAATGGGCCACGTGCCTTTTAGGTATCTTAGAGTAGAATACAAACGATGCACTTTATACCTACTCCCTTTTTAAAGAGCTCTGTACAGTTTTCCGTTGGTAGCTTGTGGGCAAGCTAAGTCTTTCACACAGAACCCATGTTGCATTCTCCCACCATTTTCTTGGCTCAGGTGGGTCCTGCCGCTGGCTTATTCTCCGTGGCCTACGTGTCAGCATGGCACCTCCCTCCGTGGTTCGGTGCTCAAAGCTTTGAGTTCACATCTCCGTCTGTCAGAAACTGACACTCAAGTCCTCTTTCTCAGCTCTCTTTGTGACTGATACTTTTTTCTGCTCCACTGAAACTTATACCATAAACTGGTGGAGATCTTCATCTGGAGCCCACATTTTTTCTTAGATGGAGCTTGGCTTTTAAAAGAATAGGAACAAAGTGGCATAATGGCCATTATACTCAAGCAGTGTTGTGCCCACTGAGGAAACATTCCCACTGCTCCGCACGTTGACAGAGCAGCACATTTGTGTATGTGGCTTTTGTTTTGGTACGTGTTCCCACCCCCCCTCCCCAACAAATGCTCTTTAGGCATTTTTAGAGTAATGGTCTGGTACCTTGAGCTGGAGGTGAACAGTATGTGAGATTAGAGCTTTTCCATGTTTCTCGGAACCTTAACAAGTGTGTGTACTTCATCTTCAAAACAGAAAAACATACCTTCTATCGGCTCCATATTTGGTGAAAGAGTGCTTTCCCACACTTCACAGCGAAGTTATGTATCTTCAGTTTCTGGCTGAGAACGGAAATGTCTGGCCAAACCTTAGAATTTATCGACCCTGGAATCAACTTGGAGGTACAATAACTCCATTTGGGATCAGATCAGGTCTGAAGCCCCAGTGGAACCAATATGTCATTCCTTTTCTAATGCCACGATAAAACCTAATAGTTAAAAGAATAGTAGTAGCATTTTTGCCCTGATATGCACGCCAACTTTATCCCCTCTGCCCCTAAAACATTCTGCTCCAAAGGCACCAGTAGAAATCTGGGCCTGGAATTGTTCACTGGTGTGATAGCATCAAAGTGCCTATGAAGTAACTAGGGTAAGTTTGAGGTTCAAATGCGACCCTAAAGATTTGCCACTATGCCGTGGAGCATCTAGGCCCGTGCGCCACAACTACTGAGCCTGTGCTCTAGAGCCTGCATGCCACAACTACTGAGCCCCCGTGCCACAACTAATGAAGCCCGCCCACCTAGGGCCAGTGCTCTGCGACAAGAGAAGCCACCGCAATGAGAAGCCCGCGTACCGCAACCAACAGTAGCCCCTGCTCGCTGCAACTAGAGAAAGCCCGCGCACAGCAACGAAGACCCAACACGGCCAAAGATAAATTAATTAATTAATTTTTAAAAAGAAGATTTGCCACTTCTAACTCTTCAGACTGAATCAGTCCTAGACATTCTTATAATATCATTTTTCAGAGCTCTATAAATACATGGATTCTCATTTCTCCTCTTAAGCACTGTTTGCTAAATGTTTTGGCCCCAAAAGTCAGTCATTCCATGAAAGCATTAGTCAATACAGGGGACATTAGTGGTTACTGGTTCTGATGAGATTTGACATTATTTTTCCTCTGTCTATGGGGAGGGGAGGGGAATGTTGCCTAATAAAGATGAAGGGTCTTTTCTTCTTTTGTATGAAATGCAAATGATGAGGACATGTGCAATATTCATTTCTTGAATATGAGGCTGCTGCTTTTTGTTGAGAAAGAGAGGCAAGGCCCTGGAGGATTTCAGAATTTGTAAATATAAAATGATCTGCCTTCGTGTTTAAAAAAATAATAAAAGGGAGAACGAGTTGGCAGGTTGCCAGATTACTTACATTACAGTAATAGATTTGCTGACCCTTGACTTCTGCTGAAGAGAAATGTGTTGAATTTTTCATAATTTAAGATGAGGCAGATCTAAAAACCTAGTATACTGAGCACCATTATTTAACTTGAGAGTTAACAAAGCAGAAATCTTTTCAAACCAGCAGTTTCTTGTATGATGATAATTTAGTGGCTCAGACGCTAATAAATCAAGGTTATAATGCCACTGATTTGTTCATTTTAACTTGGGTTGGTTTTAAGTTGTCTTAAGAAAAAAGAGAAAAAAATCTTGCTTTTTCACAGTGACTGAATTTAGTAAGAATCTCCGTGATAGAAAAAGGCTCCCCTACTGTTTCTGCTTTGGGGTGGAAAATGTTATTCTTGTATTATTCCTAGGGAAAAATAAAATCTCATGCTGCTACAATTCTTATGCCTATGGAAAGATGTTATTTTTTTAATACGTGATGGCTTACCTATTTCAGATCCATTAATGGCATCGTAAATAAGCATTTTGCTAATCTGAAATCTGGATAGTAGTAAAGGCCCATTTATCTGCCTAGCTTTCAATCCTCAGACTACATTAGATTGGGGGTGGGGGGTGGGAGGGGGAATTTCTCTGGATTTTCTAATGAATATATTGCTTCTCTTCCCTATTACTTCCATCCACCAGAAACCCAAACCACATTCTTAGAGTTGCAGCCCACTGAAAATATTTCTCCTGTGTAATGAGCTCTTAGGGGCTGGGGTGCATTTTTGCTTTTATCTGTACAGTTTAGAGGCTGATTAAATCTTTGTTGTAAGGTGCAGTCACGTTGCATTATACTAAATTCTTTATACAACGCTTGCTGCATTGGGCAATGTTGACCTTATGTTGGCTAACCTGTTTTCAATGGTATCGCATGTACGTTAAACGTTTAAATGTTCAGAAACCTATAATAGCTTTCGTCCTCTGTACTGTGTAAAAACTTCTAATAATCAGATGATAAGATCATATCCTGTGGGGTAATTGTGTTGTACCATGACAGGATAACTGAAAAAACATTCAGTGAAAATCGTACCAAACGGAAATCACTATATGAACAGCGATTGTTTGTGTGCCGGGTGAGAAGAGCTCTGCTCTTCAGGCCTTAGCTGGTCATATTTCTACTTGTTTCCTTTTAGCTGCTGCCTTTCTTGTTTTATTTCGGGAGCCTTTATTCCCTGAGCCACTATAATTATCTTTCAGTGATTTAGAAGGGAAAAAAAACACTCACTTGACCTTTACACACACACACACACACACACACACACACACACACACACACACACACACACTCACACACACTCTCCCTCTGGAAGCCTTGAACAAGCAGGGTTTGTGTTTGGATTCAGTTTTACCTTAGTCATGCCTCTTTCCAGATACAAGAAACATTTAATTCCAGATTTCCTGCTTCTGGCTTTAGGCCTTTGACCAGCAAAGTGAAATGTATTTTTTACTGCTGTCAGCCAGCCAGCTGCTGAGCTGAGTGAAGGGAAGGAAAAAAAAAAAAAAGAAGGAAAAGGCAAAAAAAAAAAGAAAGAAATGAAATAGAAGTGTTGCCCTGCTTCTTGAACTTGCAAAATTGTGCGAGGAAATTAAAGTCTCCTTAGCACCCATCTAGAAAGCTGGGTTGGCCCAGGACTCTCCGGACCTGAGGTGAGGGGCCCTCACCTTGGGTGTCTCTCCCAGCCAGTTCTCTGCTTCCTCTCACCCCCTTCCCCACACTCAGAGGTAACGCTGTCATCCTTAGTGAAGGGAGTCCCTCCCTCATGGTGCCACCATCTCAATTAGAGAGTGGAGTTTGCGGGGAGGGTGGTACCAACAAACAATAACCATCGGAATACCCAGACTTCAATGCTCCTTGGGTTCCCATGGCAACCAAACAAAAGTCAAACAAACCTATCTGTCCTAACAATAAAAATATGTTTTCATTAAAGTCAATTTAACATATTTTTCCTAATTTAAAATATTCAATGCATTTTGCTCCCGGACAAAAATTCCCAACCTGCCGCTGCTGAAGGGGATAAAGTCCCTGGCAGAACCATGCAGATAAAAGCAACTGGGGGGAATGTTGGGGACTTTACAGATGAGACGGAATACATTCAAGTATGAACAAGATTGCTTTTTTTCTCTCTCCTGCTTAGTTATGCTTTTTATTATATAAACATTAACTGTAATATTACAGTGGGAAGCAGGTATTTGGCAGCCATATATTATTTTAGTAAGTCTACATAGAGAGAACAGTTTCCAGTTTTAGCAGCTGTAACATGTTTAAACTCAGCTTGTAATGGGATCTGAAGATAACTATTCCCCATGGGCTGTGTTGATCTTCATGGCTGGCCCACGGCCAGACGCAGGGCCCGAAACTATTATTCACGCCTTCTTGCACATACCTTGCCTGAGCGTGCTCAGTAATGACTTTTGTTTCTAATTGCTATAAACTGAGATTTGATTCTCCCATGATTTACTTGGCATTTTATTAAAGAGTGAAATATCATGATCGCAAATGTCCCCACATCTGTACTCAGAAACCCGAACAGTTGTGTACGTTTAAGTAGTTGTGATCCAAATTGCAGAGTTAGAAACCAGTTTCAGGATAGCTAACAAATATCCAAGCCAAAGAAGTTTTTGCCTGGGAGTCTTAGTTTAAAAATAATTACGGTTCCCAATATTTGAACAGATTTATGTTGTTTATAAGCCAAGTACATTTTCTTCATTGAGTCAACTTGTCTTATTTAAAACAAATTATGTTTGCTGTATTAAAGTTCATATTTTTAAGGCTGAGTCTTGTATTAATCCCACAGTGAGTCATTAATCATACCAAATGCATTATAAAAACTTTAATCACTGAAGTTGAAACTGAGATTGTAATGCAAGCCATCCCGTTTAATTACATCAGCTATTTTTCCCTTTCAGATCAAGCGCTACATCGCAAAGGGAAAACAGATTAAAACAAGAGCTTGTTTGATGTTTCTCTTTTTAGAGCAATTTTATGTACTTTGTTTAAAAAGTTATCTAGTTGAAATGCTTGAATTTTTCAGCCCTCTGGTTTTTGTGGCTTGAACGTTCTGTCTGCCTTCCTTCTCTCTGGGGCCCTCTTTAGCTTGGCACCCCAAAACAGAGCTTCTCCTGTGGGAGGTACCTGCCCCCCTAAGAGCTCTGGGTAAGACAGCCGTCTCCCGCTGTGCTGCGCTCCCCTCCCGTAACCTCTTTATCTTAAGTGTCTGGTCTATATTTTGACATGAATGAATGCAAACTTGGGAGACAGGCAGAACTAGGTTCAAATTCCACATCTAACAAGTGGGGTGACTCAGGCAAATTATTTAGCCTTTTTGGGCCTCAGTTGCCTCATCTGTTGAAAAGGGAATAATAATAACAACAACAATAATAGTAAATACTCCACAGGGATGTTGTGGACATTACGTGAAATAACCTATATAATGTACCTAGGGCATCACCTGGCACATACTAGTACTTTACTGGAACGTAAGCCCCAGGGGCCTTGATTGAATATCTTGCTCGCTGCTGTATCTTGGTGCCTAGAACACTGCCTGACACATAGTTGCTGCTCAATAAACAGCTGCTGGCAGAATGATAAATGAATGGCAGCTAGCATTATAGTTGCTATTATTGTGATGTGGTTATCAGCATTTAGCCAGGTCCCAGGGGCAGTGACAATGATGTGACTTTGGATGTGTCCCTTGGTATCCTCGGTGTACAGCTTCGCAAAACAAGAAAGAGGTCTTGCAAAGAAAGCAGGAGCGTAAGCTGCCAGGTGCTGGTTTTGACCGGGGAGACAAGAAAGTAAACCCCCATAGCATCAACACTACTGGAACTGCCTGCCCTGACCGATCCTCTCTTCTGATACCCTTGTAGATTAATCCTGCCGTATGAAAGGTTTATTAAAGGAGAGGAAGATAAGCCCCTGCCTCCAATCAAACCTCGAAAACAGGAGAACAATTCACAGGAAAACGAGAATAAAACAAAAGTATCAGGAGGCAAACGCATCAAACACGAAATCTCTAAGAGCAAGAAAGAAAAAGAGAATGCCCCGAAGCCCCAGGATGCATCAGAGGTGAGTCGGGCTCCTCCACAGAAATACCTCTGTGAGGTTGGTCCTGCCTCGGGGTCTTCTGGAGCCCTGCATCCATAGCTGCATCCCCGCCAGAGGCAACACCAGACTAAGAAACCTAATCATCTAAACTTCACCATTCCCTGAGTAGTGGGCCTTTCGGGGCAGCACATGGATTGAATGGGATAGGCCAAGAATAGGATCTAGAAGGAAGCAAACACTCTGTAGACAACTGAGAGCAGACCCGACCTTGAGATAGAAGGAGCCAGAGCTTCAGCTCTTAAAGCCAAGGGACTCCCATGTGAAAGATGTGGCTTCCCTGCCATTTCACAGCCAGCCTGTCTGAGGAGTTGGTGTGACTTTAAAACACGCATTGTGGGATCTGCTGTGTCTCTGCAGGACTGTCCTGAAAACTTCAGAGACTTGTTTGCCTCCATTAATTGACCTCTGTGCACCAGACTTGGGTTAAGACCAATTTAGAAACATCTTAAGTACGTATTATTTATAGGGGAATTTTGAAATGGTTCCTCTGAAACCATGATTATCTGTCTTGTTAACAGGTAGTTTCTGAACCTTTTAAAACAGGCCCCAGCTACCCACAGCCCCCAACAGCTCTCTGGTAGAAGCCGTTACTATCATCGTCCAGACAGTCACGGGGGATGAGCTGGGCTCTGTTTCAAGATGAATAATAAAAAATCTCTGCCGCCCATCCATTAAAAAAAAAAAAAAAAAAAAAAAAAAACCAAACCAAACCAAAAAAACACTTAGCAGCCACATTTGAAGACAGCACGTTCTAAGATTCAACCTCAGAGGGAACTTTGGTGCTGATATTAAACACCCCCTAAAAATCAGGTTTATAATGAACACGTAAGAGACTCTCTAATTAAACACCGGCTTAAAACACACACACCAGCCTCCTAACTAGAAATTAACTTACCCAACTGACTCCTGTGTAAGAAGATAATATTAATACCAAGAAGAGAAATTTGCTTTAATTTTTGTCTCATAATTATTTTAAGCTCTAATAATTAAAAGGGGGGATGATGCAGAGATTTCTAAACATCTGCAGGCTTGCAACATAAATGGCCAAAAGCAAGGAAATTCCAAGTTAAGGCTTACATTCCATTCTCCCTTTATCCTGTGGGTCTGGTGATTTATTATAGGGCTTGGGATCAGTGAGTTCTATTAGATACCATATGTACAGCATTGCCAAAGCACCAGGGGACAAACTGAGGACCAAGAGGCCAGCTGGCCTTTGAATGGCTCCACTCTGGGCGTGAGAATTGAAAGGGCTGCTTTGTGAGTTGGGGGAGGAATCCTCAAGCCATTGCCCTGAGCCCGTCAGCTTGGGAGGCTACCGCTGT
This sequence comes from Lipotes vexillifer, assembly GCF_000442215.2. Lineage (NCBI taxonomy): Eukaryota > Metazoa > Chordata > Mammalia > Artiodactyla > Lipotidae > Lipotes > Lipotes vexillifer. The sequence goes on along the minus strand of NW_006771471.1, from coordinate 1,711,002 downwards.
CAGGAGTAGAGCCCGGTGCCCTGCAGTCCACAGAAATCCTGAAAGCCTTAAGGCTCCCTGTTTCCTATAGGCCCCCACAGGTTCCCTTCAGGGACTGCAAGTATCTAAGGGACCGAGGTCATTATGATCAGGTTATCTAAACTACCTGGAATCCCACACCCTCTCTCCAAGGTTGACCCAAAGATCAGAATCGCTCCCCGCCTTCTACACAGACCCATGTTTTATATATATATATATATATATATATGTCATAAAAAGGAAAAACAGGAAATTTAAAAAATTAATTCCCAACCTCTTTGTAGTTGATATATATATATATATATATATATATATATAAACAAATATATTTCTCTCTCTATATATAGAAATATACTTGCTATATATATTTCTATACATAGCAAGTATATTTCTCCTCACTGTATGTTTGGGGTTTGAATTTTATTGTTGTTGTTATTATTGTCATTGGTTTTAATTTGGAGATAGGAGGGCTTCTTAAAAAGCCCTTCCAGTCAAACCCACTATCTTCAAGTAATCAGATTATAAGCTGTGTGGTGGGAAGGTACCATTTAATATACTAAGGCAAATCATAAAATGCCATCCTACAAAAAGGGACCTTTACTTTTTTTTTTTTTTTCCTGCCTCGCTTTCAATGACCTCCTAAACCTGTTTACAACCAAAAACCTAGAACTCCATGTACCTGAAGGCCTAGGTCATAGAGACATCAGTGGGGCTGAGACTCCCCCACAGCGCCATCAGAAACTAACACTTAAACGCAATATGCCTTTTTCCCCAGCCGTAGTCATGTTTCTATGTTTTCATGTGATGTATAAGCTCACGAGACCAATGATGACTGTTAATGCAGAACGAGTAATGATATTTGTACTGGAAAAGGCAGCTATTAGTACAAAAACAAAGAAAGGAAAAGACTGATGATAAAAGCATCCCTAAAAAAGAGGGATATCTTGAAGTGGATTTAAGGAGAAATATCTATGAAATGGGTATGGTTCCTTAAAACTCTTGTTCCTATGCATCCCTACACCAGCATCCTCAATCTTGCCCAAAGATGCTAAAGTGGTAGACACTTCTTTCCTTAACAAAGAAGAAAAATATTCAAGGGATGAGGTTGCGGGGAGGTGGGGGAAGACCATCTCAATATCACCGTTTTGTGACTGTTCTCCACCAAGACACATCAGGGCAGAATGACAGAAGTTTTGAAAGAACTTGCCAGTCCCCCTGGGTCACAGATGGAAAGTTAAGATGACCTTCTGAGGCCAAAATCTGCACAGCTACGTAATGCAGTGAATGAGTCGAACAGTGCCCACGACTTCTGTCAGTGGGGACACATAAAGACCATCCGTCTCATTGACTACAGCTTATTTCAGTGAAAAGCTGTATGTGTTGTGGCACTCACAGCTTGAATTTTGACAACCTCACTTTCAGCTTTAATGGAAATGTAGTTTGCTACAGCCTAGAAGGACTTGGAGTCCTTCTGCCCCTCAGGTAGACAGGCTGACATGGCATCTGCATAATTTTTCAATATTTTAGCTTTATCTGCATGTCATATGGCACTGGGTAGAAATTATTAACACTTAAGCATTGCTAATTTAACGCATCATATTGAACATGTTAGGACGGGATTTGCTCTCTCGAAGAAAAAAACAAGGGGTTTTAGTAAGTTTGTTGTTGACACGGGGTTGGATTTTTGAAAGAGAGATTCTAAAAAAATCTTTCTCCAAAGTGTCATAAACCGCAACATGTAATTTAAAACCCATTTGGATAATTGACTGATTTGACAAGAAAACAACCTCAGAATTAAACTATATATTAGAATCGAGGAGTGATATGACTGTATACCGGCAGTACATAATACTTTGCTATTTTGATAGGTATCTCAGAAGGGACTGGAGCGAGCATGCATATTTCCCCTAACGTTTCTGTAATTTATATTTCTTTGTTTAGAGCCATGATTGGGGAGTAATAAAGCTTTACAGAAACTCCATGAGCTGACTGAAAAGGCTGTTTTCAAAAAACGGCTGTGTGTAATATTTTATTTCATAGCATAAAGTGTCAACGCACTTGGCTTCCTTCTGACTATCTTTTGCAATATTTTATCAGGTTTCGTCAGAGCAAGAGAAGGAGCAAGAGACTTTACACCAGAAAAGCATCACTGAGCCTCTCCCAGCAGCAGACACAAAGAAAAAAGTGGAAGGGCACCAGGATTTTGCAGCAAGGCCCCTGGTGTCCCGAGCAGACCCAGAAAAGGACAACGACACAGATCAAGGTGCCAGCAACGAGGAGGCAGGAGAGGAGGGGCCTGCTCCTCCACTCGCGAGTGCCCCTCTGGGCCCCGAAAGGGATCCAGCCCCGATCCCCGGGGCTGGCAAACAGTCGCGCACCTCTCCCAGGGCTCTCCTGGACTCAAAACAAGAACCCAAGCCCTGCTGTTTTACAGAGAGCCCTGAAAATGAACTCCAAGAAGCGTCCTTCCCCGGCTTCCCCACCACGCAGCCACCACTGGCAAACCAGAGTGAAATGGAGGATGACAAACTCCCCGCAATGGCGGATTATATCGCCAACTGCACCGTGAAGGTGGACCAGCTGGGCAGTGACGACATCCACAGTGCACTCAAGCAGACCCCGAAGGTCCTTGTGGTCCAGTCATTTGACATGTTCAAAGACAAAGACTTGACTGGGCCCATGAATGAGAACCATGGACTTAATTACACGCCCCTGCTCTACTCAAGGGGCAACCCAGGCATCATGTCCCCACTGGCCAAGAAAAAACTTTTGTCCCAAGTGAGCGGGGCCGGCCTCTCCAGCAGCTACCCCTATGGCTCCCCACCCCCTTTGATCAGCAAAAAGAAACTGATTGTGAGGGACGACCGGTGTTCGGGTTTGTCCCAGGCCCATCACGGCCAGACCACTGACCACATGGCAGTCAGCCGGCCGTCAGTGATTCAGCACGTCCAGAGTTTCAGAAGCAAGCCCTCGGAGGAGAGAAAGGGCATCAATGACATTTTTAAGCACGACAAGCTGAGTCGGTCGGAGCCCCACCGCTGCAGCTTCTCCAAGCATCACCTTAGCCCCCTTGCCGACTCCTATGTCCTAAAGCAAGATGCTCAGGACGGCAAGGAGAAGCTGCTGGAGAGAAGGGCTCTTCCCCACTCCCACGTGCCCAGCTGCCTGGCCGATTTCTACTCATCGCCTCATCTCCACAGTCTCTACAGGCACACTGAGCGCCACCTGCATAATGAACAGACATGCAAGTACCCTTGCAGGGACGTGTACAGGGAGTCGGAAAACAGTTCTTTTCTCTCCCACAAACACCAGGAGAAGCTCCACGTAAATTACCTGGCGTCTCTCCATCTGCAAGACAAAAAGTCGGCTGCGGCGGAAGCCCTCACAGACGATCAGCCAACCGACCTGAGCCTTCCCAAGAACCCCCACAAACCCACGGGCAAGGCCCTGGGCCTGGCCCACTCGGCGCCCGGGCCTCAGGAGAGCAAGGGCGCCTCCCAGTTCCAGGTCATAAACAGCCAGAGTCGAGACTGTCACCCCAAGGCCTGTCGGGTATCGCCCATGACCATGTCGGCCCCTAAGAAATACCCTGAATCGCTTTCCAGATCGGGAAAACCTCACCCCGTGAGACTGGAGAATTTCAGGAAGATGGAAGGCATGGTCCACCCCATCCTGCACCGGAAAATGAGCCCCCAGAACATTGGTGCGGCGCGTCCCATAAAGCGCAGCCTGGAGGATTTGGACCTTGTGATCGCCGGGAAAAAGGCCCGGGCCGTGTCTCCTCTGGACCCCTCCAAGGAGGTCTCTGGACAGGAGAAGGCCTCAGAGCAGGAGAGCGAAGGCAGCAAGGCCACGCACGGTGGGCAGGCCGGGGGCGCCTCGGAAAGCCACAAGCTGCCCCTGTCCTCCCCCGTCTTCCCAGGTTTGTATTCTGGGAGCCTGTGTAACTCGGGCCTCAGCTCCAGGCTCCCGGCTGGGTATTCTCATTCTCTGCAGTACTTGAAAAACCAGACTGTGCTTTCCCCACTCATGCAGCCCCTGGCTTTCCACTCACTTGTGATGCAAAGAGGAATTTTTACGTCGCCAACAAATTCTCAGCAGCTATACAGACACTTGGCTGCAGCCACACCTGTAGGAAGTTCGTACGGGGACCTTTTGCACAACAGCATTTACCCTTTAGCTGCTCTAAATCCTCAAGCCGCCTTCCCATCTTCTCAGCTGTCGTCCGTACACCCCAGTACAAAACTGTAAGCCTGGCTCTGCCCAGCATCCCAAATGGCGTGGATAACAGAGCTTCACTCCTTAGCCTCGGGGTGACGGCTTGTAGAATTAGAAGTCAGTATTCTTCTAATCCGGGGTGAGATCAGTCCCGGCCAAAAGGGGCCCAGAGGGGAGGTGAACATACCTGATATTTCCGGGATGACTCTAACCCTGGCTGGTCAGTCTTGAGCCCCTGCCAACACAGATGCCCTCGCACCTCAGATGGTTCACTTTGCACGGGGATCTTGTGAAGGGGATTCATGTGTATCCAGGAAGAACTGAGAGGACCCCGTCTGAGTTCCGATGGTCAGGAAACAATCTGGGCAAAAAAGGGCAGATATTTCAGAGGAAGGGGCAAGGAAGACTGGCAAATATGCCAAGGGATGCCCCTCTCCATAAAACTCTCCAAGGTTCAATCAATGCAATGTATAGTGAAACTTCAATAGGTCTTTCATTTTGACACTATTAAACAATCCAGAGAAGTAAACACTGTTAAACTGACTGTATATATTTGCTTCTTAAAACTACCCGTATCACTGTTTGCTCACCTAATTTATATACAGGTAGTCCTATTTTCTCCCAGTTCCTTCTAGTCCCTTTTCTTTTTTTGTTTTTTAATTAAACAGTATCGCTTTTGTTTGCAGGTCTTGTTTTTGTTTTATTTTGTTTTGTTTTGTTTTAAAGGCTGACTGCCCTTAGTTGTTGATGTGTGTTTGTAATTTTTCCACATCTTATCATTTTGAGCAGCTTTGGGTGGTAATGTTATTGTTTACAAATTGAAGCAACTGATTCTAGTGGAACAAATGATCAAAGAAACAGTTGAGCACACAATCGTGCAAAGAACGTTCCTTTGCAAATCTGCAACTTAAGGATTTTGTTCCTCATAAATGGCATAGTTGAAAGAGCTTATACACTGCTTACCCGGCCAAATGCTTTGCTTTGAAGTATTGGGTTATGTGAAAATATCGAGCATTGTACTTACCTTATCTAGGCTGTGAAACTGTCCTACATACCAGAGGAATCATAAAAACAAAAACCTCACTGGCAGCAAGCTGCTGAATAACAACAGAGTCTAGAGGACATATTTGTGGGCTGCACACATATTTTAGGAATTTCAGAAATTAGAATAGAAGCCAAAATGATTTACATTCGTGTTGGCACTGATCCCTTTAAACGGTCTGGCAAGGGGGGTTGGGAAGAAGATAGAGCTTGACTATCCAGAAGAAAATGCACAGCGGGAGGCCCAGGCACCAGATACCTGCCCAGGGCCGTGGTTTTTCAGAGTGACAGGTAGTCACATTGCCTTCATCGAGTTGGTTTCTCGCTATTCCCAGGAAGAACCTCACAGGCCACATCTTTGGGGGTGACCGGCAAACTGATTACCCAGTTCAAAAGAAAGCCATCCTCTTTGGGTTTATGGGGCATGACTTCTGTGTGTATGCACACACATGGGGTGATTTGTGTCATGTTTTTAACCACCTGGCCATACAGTCCACTTAACAATTTCTTTTATTGTTGGAAAGAAATGGTCAAGCTGTTCAAGCAGTCAAAAGATGTAGAGAATGTACACTGTCATTCTTGCCACTTTATTCTGTTTGCTGCCGAGATGTAACGTCAAGGTGGATGCATTTTCTAAGTGTGTTAAAAGTCGATCGACACAGAGAGTGGATTTTCCTTCCAGGTCCCATCCCTTGCCGATAAGACTGCTCTGATGAACTCCCCAGTCAACCCTCCCCTGCCCCCACCACTACCGGTAGACAATAGAACCATAGTTAACCAAGTCCTTTACCTGTGAGATATTTAATTCTATGAAAATTGATGACCATTTTCAACTTCTAAATAGGTAACTTGACTGCAAAATAATCAAAACTGGTAAACAATGAAACCGTGGCTCTTAAACCAAGCCATGCATGCCATGCATTTGTATTGAAATGTCTCTGTGATACGAAGCCAAATATTCAGTGTAGCATACTTAATATCCAAAGGTGGAAACAAAAGAATGTAGAGATCTAGTGTTAAGAGTTCCATTTGCTTCAATTAATTATTTACCTTCCTGTGGAATTATATATATATATATATATATATATATATATATATATATATATATATATATTTAATAGAACCATAGATAGACTAGTAGAATTTAGATTATAAATGTGTGAATGCAGATTATCCTGCTATTGCACAAAATAGAGGGCGGAAAAAAATCTCAATTCCAGCTGGCAGAATGCTGGCCAGGACACATATAAGAAAGCTGCACTAGATTGAATAGTCACAGAATCAGAGGACATGGAAGGAGGAGGAAACTCCGGTGTTTCTGCAGCTGACATGGGCTATAGATCCTACATGGTTTCTCTGAGCTCGTTTCTCAAAGAAAATGGGGGCATCTGTCCCTGGTGGAGCTCACCTATCCATTTTGAATATGGGGCATTTGTCTTCCCCACTGCAATGATTTCAGTCTGGTTTCATCATGTTGGAATTCGATCACACCATTTTCAAACAATGTTAACATAGTCCAGCTTTTGTTTTTCTCATCTCTTCCGAGAGGAGATTCACTGTTTCTGTCTGAGGAAGCTCATACCCTTGGCAAAACAGCAGGACAAGTAAAGAGAAATGGGGGTATACATTCCCAACAGAAGCAGTGTGTTGTTTTAAAACTCCGAACAGAGATCTTGGAAATCCTTCAAAAAGACCACTGAATTCTTCATTGGCTGAGAACTACATTTTAAAAAGTCTTAAATAGGGCTTTGTTTGCATTGTTTGAGTTCAAGGGGCCTTGTTATTGAATGGAATTGCACAAGCCTTTCTTTGTGCAATCAAACCATTGTTATTGGTAGTTCTGTAAAGGAAACTGTGGAATCTAATTGGCAGTGGAGTCATAAATCTATTTACGAAGTGTGGCTTCCAAGAAATGTTGCAATTCAAAATGCACTAAGTCCGTGATTTACTGGAGATTTGGAGATTCTAAATAATATTTCTGAAAAACTTCTGGCTTAACTTTTGGCAACTCAACATTAAAGGGAAAAAAAACCCCACAAAACCCAGCCCAACCAAGTTTCAGAATTAAGTATTCTAGTAAGTGATTGGAACTTGTAATCTTTGCCCCAGGACTGACTTATTTATTTACTAGCTAGAAGCTCTTAAGTTCACTTGTTTATCAGGGCATATACAGAAGGGTTTGTTAAAACTCAGCATTGACTTTACAACTTTCTGACCTGGTGCATGAATTCTCAAGTACTGTATTTCACTGTGTTGGTGTGTCTGATGGAAATTTCGAGGTGATCCCACAAAAATATTTTATGTAGTGTGCCTTCAAAGAGAACCATTTATTTCTCTTCACTTGTTGTCCCACAAGTCACATTTGGTCATGGTCAGCCAAGTCCCATCTGGTCTAGTTTTACTCTTGTCCCAATTTTAAAGAAAAAATGGGAACAAGTCTGCCCTGGTGAGACCCACACCATTGCAATGAATATCTTGAGCACTTAAATTCCAGTGTTGGCTGTTGATGTATTTGATATTCTGCTTGTCTCCTCATGGTTGAAATATGTCTGAAGAATAGCAGCATAATCTCTTGGCTGTTTATACTTTTTTAAACCTTCCTGTGTTGTAAATATTGTATACTTTTGGTGACTCCAGCTCTGTAACCTCTATGCTCTTCTGTAAGGTGATTATTTGTATATAGCAACATGGCCCAGTGATACTATATAGTTTCCCAATGGAGAGGTTATTGAGTAACCTTTGCATTAGTTTAAACACTACCAGAAGAATGCTGAGCCAACTATAAACACTCAATTTTGTATGTTTTCCAAATTGTACTTATTACTGCTTTTGATACTGTATTACGTGCCAATAGTTTCCCAATCACATAGCAGGCAAGAGATATTTTGTACTTTTTGATCCACTGTAATATTTAATAAAAAATGTTACTATCTGTTTCCTTTTGGGTGTAATCTGTCACTTCCTCCTGAGGAGCCCTGTGACCTCACCAGAGTACTTTCTACCCCATTGTCCCCAAATAGGATAATAACAATAACAATGATGATGATGATGTGTATGTTTGTTGAGGACCTACTGGGTGCCCAATTGGCATACAGTATCTTTACTCTTCACAGCCCCATGTAAATATGGTTATGCCCATTTTACTGATGAGAAGACTGAAGCTTACGTAAATCAACTTGCCCAAGATCACCTGGCTAACAAGTTGGCAGAGTTAGGCTTTGAACCCAGGGCTCTTAAGTCTACAACTTCCTTTGTATACCATGCTCCTCTCCTGGCAGGTAACAGAAGTCACCATTTACCTATTTGCTTATTTGGTCAACAAAGATTTTTTCATGTCTCCACTGCCAGGCATAGTGTTAGGAGCTGGGATTACAATGGTGAGTAAAAGATAAAAAACACTGTCTCTGGAGTTTATAAGTCTTATAAAAGAGAGAGTTAATCAAATAGTCACCCACATAAATAACAAAAGTTCAACCTGACCTAGTTCCAGGGGAGAAAAAGCGATACATGAAAGGAGGTGGTGACTAAACCTATAACGTGAAGGATGAGTGTGAGGTGACCAGGTGAGAAGGAATTGGGAAAAGAGTTATCCAAGCACAAGCTAACACATGTGCAAAGGCCGGGAGGCAGGAACAAGTTTAACTTATTATAGGAATCGAATAAAGCCTATGTGACAGAAGCATAATTAATAAGGTCCAGGGAATGAGGTTGAGTTGAGGTTCAGAATATAGCAGGGGTCAGCCAGATAGGTCCTAAGAGACCAGGTTGAGCATGTGGCCTTTATCCTAAGCAAGAAGAGGTTTAAGTGCGGAGGGGATAGGTTCAGATTTGTCTTTTTCAACGTCACCCTCTGGCTGCTGTGTGAAGGCGTATTGAGAGCGATCTAATGCAAAGATGGTGGTCATTTCAGTTGGGGTGGTGGAATGGAGGAGTGGATACATTTCAGAGGTACTTGGAAGGAAGGGTGAACAGATTCAGTGTTGGGTTAAATGGAACAACTGATGTATATTCAGGATTGAAAGGCTAGGAAAACAGCACATTCTGATGTCTGGTGAGCATAGACAAAGATTTCTGGTCTTTCATCCCCTTGGTCCACTGCCTCCGAGCTTCCTCCTGGTTTTGCTCAGCTCACTATTAGTTGAAGTGGGGCGTTCACAAAGTAGCACCCTGTGTGCTCCCGTCTTAATGGCTCCCAGAGACTGGGGCAGGGGAGAGGGTGGACAGACTCTGCTAGCAGAGTGTCTTAGTTTACAACCCACACCATCTGGTCAGGGTGGACTTTGAATAGACAGGTGAGAGTAAACTGCTAACCAGCATGTCACCACAACTCTGGGGGAAGAAAGCCACAAATATCAATGCTTTTTGATAAAAGACCTAAGACCCTTTTTCTTATCATGGTTGACTCCCTGAAGGACCTGCCCACCCCTCTCAGCCCAGCAGGAGTTACAGCAACACGTTAGAGCTCTCACCCTCTTCCCCCGACTCTCATCCCTTTGTTAATCCAAACACGCCAAACACAGAAAGAACGCCTAGCCCCGTGGTCTCCTCGCCCTCATTCTGATTCAGGTGTATTTCACCGTACCATGTGAATTGTTTTGAGTACATCAGAAGAATGTTCTTCCATCTACGACACATTCAGCATTTATAGATCTGATACTTGAATCGTACACAACAGGAAGCATCATGATAGGTTATCTATTTTAGCCTGGCTGGCTAATACTTTTGGAAAGGAGGGTGCTTTTGCTAAAGATGTCACTCATGGTGCAAAAGCCGTAAAACTGCCCAATGATTTATTCTGGGAAAGAGGCCAAAGTTGACAAATGTTTGAGGGCTGATAGTGACCAGGAAATGGGTGATCATTTACATCAACAAATAGGTAAGTGGAGGAGGTGGGCGAGGGGTAAGGGGTGGGGTGACCTCTGGCCAGGAATAATGTAAAAGAAAAAGCATAGCCTTCAGGGCTGACCTAGACAGTAGAGTAAATGACACTAATTTGGGTCCACTAATAGAGAATTGCTGAATTTTGGAATCTTCAGGCTACCTCCTGGAATAAACAACATTGCAAAGCATTTGTTTAACCTGCTTAAAAGAACAAACTATTTTAATCATGCTATAGCTCTAACCACAGGCATTCACCCAACCTAGTAAGGACAAGGTGATCTGCTCCCTGAGGCATCCATACAAGAACTACTACTACTTTAATATTGTTGAAACTCTCTCTAGCACAGAACCGTCCAATGGTACTTCCTAGAATGGTGGAAATGTCTTACAATTCAGAGTTTTCCAATACTGTAGCTACTAGTCAAAGTGGCTCCCGAGCTCTTGAAACACGCCTAGTATGATGGAGGAACTGATTCTGTAATTCGATTTCATTTTTATTCACTTAAATTTAAATAGCCACATGTGGCTAATGGGTACTATATTCAACAGCGCAGCCCTAGAACGCTAGAACGTGCAATTGGCCAATAAGCACACACGTACAGACACAATTACAGATGGGACAAAATTTGCAAATGAATTTTAACATAGACACTAAAGCAGGCAACACTGTATCTCTTCTGGGCAAAACTTCATTAATCCATTAGGGGGTAACTATAGATTTAACACTATTTTTCACTCAGGATTTACACATCATAAACATCTAAATACTTACAAATGAACAAATCATTGGGAGACCGTATGCCAATAAAATTGGCAACGTAGAAGAAATGGACAAATTCTTAGAAAGGTACAACCTTCCAAGACTGAACCAGGGAGAAAGAGAAAATATGAACAGGCCAATCACAAGGAATGAAACTCTGATTACAGAGGGGATTTACAGAGGGGATCAAGATGGCAGAGGAGCAGGACGTGGAGGTCACCTTCTCCCACAGAAACATTAAAAATACATCTACAGGGCTTCCCTGGTGGCGCAGTGGTTGAGGGTCCGCCTGCCGATGCAGGGGACGCGGCTTCGTGCCCCGGTCCGGGAGGATCCCACGTGCCGTGGAGCGGCTGGGCCCGTGAGCCACGGCCGCTGAGCCTGCGCGTCCGGAGCCTGTGCTCCGCAAATGGGAGAGGCCGCAACAGTGAGAGGCCCGCGTACCGCAAAAAAAAAAAAAAAAAAAAAAAAAAAAAAAACTACAACTGGAACAATTCACACAGAACACCTACTAAACGCTGGCAGAAAGGAGAAGGACCTCAGACCTGCAAAAGGACAGGAAAACCTCCACGGAACCGGGCAGAACAAAAAGGAAAAGAGAAAGAAGGAATCGGGACAGGACCTGTGCCCCAGCGAGGGAGCTGTGAAAGAGGAAAGGTTCCCTTATGCTGGGAAGTCCCCTCTCTGGCAGGGAGATCAGCCTGGACGGAGGGGTTGCTTCAGAGCCTCAGAGGAGAACGCAGCAACTGGTTTGCAGAAGTCAAAACAGCACCGCCGCCCTGTGCTCCCCAGCCCGAGACACTAGTCGGTCGGTGCGGGTGGGGGCTGGGTGCTGAAGCTCAGGCTTCAGAGGTCAGACCCAGGGAGAAGACGGGGGTTGGGTGCACAGACACAGCCTGAAGAGGCTGGACTGTGGCAACTGAGGGTGTACCCAGAAGAAGCCTGGGCTCACCAGAGACGCAAGGTGCCACTGTTCAGGGGCTTGCACCAGGAGAGGGGCACACCACCAGAAGATCTTTTCCTGTGTGTGTGCTCCCAGGCAACAGGACACCACCTACAGGAGATCCAGGGGCGGTACAAGTCACCGCCACCATAGTGGGCTCCAGAGGCAGTCACGGGCTGCTGCTATGAGACCCGAGAGCAGGCACCAGGCCCTGCCCCAACTGTCCCGGGAGCGCGTGGAAAGAGAAACCCATACGAAACCTGTGAGCAAGCGCCAGGCCCTGCCCCTGCTGTCCAGGGAGTGCGCTGAGAGCAGTCACCCATACAAGACCCACCACCAGGTGCCAAGCACTACCCCTGCTGACCCGGAAGCACACGAGGGCCACTGTACCTGCACAACCCATATCAAGGGAATAATAGCCAGTACACACTGAGGAAAGACACAGCAAGCATCCAAATTAAAAGCAGTCCCTTGACTACAAAAAAGGGACAGAGTAGAAGGACTTAAGCTTACCAGCTCTCACAAAAACACCAAAATCACAACTAACTGCTGAACAACCATTGATAAAAAAGACTGGAAACTATGAAAAAGGATATTTTACATTCAAAGACAAAGAAGAAGCCTCAAAAAGACAGCAGGAGGGGTGCTTTCGTGACATAATCAAATCCCATACCTGCTGGGTGGGTGACCCACAGACTGGAAAATAATTATATTGCAGAGGTTTTCCCACAAGAGTGAGAGTCCTGAGCCCCATGTCAGGATGCCCAGCCTGAGGGTCTGGCATCCGGAGGAGGAATCCCCAAAGCATTTGGCTTTGAAGGCTAGCAGGGCTTGAATGCAGGACCTCCGCACGACGGGAGGCAACAGAGACTGTACTCTTGGACGGCACACACAAGGTTTCATGAAGTGCACTGAGACCCAGCACAAAGCAGTAACTCCATAGGAGCCTGGGATAGGCGTACCTACAAATCTCGGAGAGTCTCCTAGGGAGTCGGGGGTTGGCTGTGGCTCACTGGGTGGGGGGATGTGGGGGTGGGCGAAGGACACTGGTGGAAGAGGCCCCAGAGTATACTGATTGGCATGAGCTCTCCCAGAGGTTACCATTTTGGCATCAAGACTTGGCCCTACCAAACAGCATACAGACCCCAGTGCTGAAACACCTCAGGCCAAAAAAACAGCAGGATAGGAACACAGCTCCACACATCAACAAACAGGGTGCCTAAAGCTATGCTAAGCTCACAGCCACCTAAAAACACAACCCTTGACATGGCCTTGCCCACCAGAGGGACAAGAGCAGCTCCATCCACCAGTGGGCAGGCACCAATGTCACTTACCAGAAAGTCTACACAAGCCTTAGGACCAACCTGACCCAGCAGAGGGCAGATACCAGAAGCAGGAGGAGTTACGATCCTCCAGCCAGCAGAAAGGAGACCACAAACACAAAAAGTCAGGCAAAATTAGATGGCAGAGAAATATGTTCCAGATGAAGGAATAAGACAAAAACCCATGAGAAAAACTAAATGAAGTGGATATAGGCAATCTACCTGAAAAATAATTTAGAGTAATGATAGTAAAGATGACCCAAGATCACAGAAAAAGAATGGAGGTACAGACTAAGAAGATAAAAGAGATGTTTAACAAAGAGCTAGAAGACTTAAAGAGCAGAGATGAAAAATACCATAACTGGAATGAAAAAATACACTAGAAGGAATCAATAGCAGAACAACTGAGGCAGAAGAACGGATAAGTGAGCTGAAAGAATGGTAGAAATCACTGCTGTGGAACAGAATAAAGAAAAAAAGAATGAAAAGAAACGAGGACAGTCTCAGAGACCTCTGGGATGACGTTAAATGCACCAGCATTTGAATTATAGGGTTCCCAGAAGGAGAAGAGAGAGAGAGAAAGGGCCTGAGAAAATATTTGAAGATATTATAGCTGAAAACTTCCCTAACATGAGAAAGGAAACAATCACTCAAGTCCAAGATGTACAGCGAGTCCCATACAAGATAAATCCAAGGAGGAACATACCGAGACACATGTTAATCAAACTGGCAAAAATTAAATACAAAGAAAACATATTAAAAGCAACAAGGGAAAACAACAAATAACATAAAAGGGAATCCCCTTAAGGTTATCAGCTGATTTTTCAGCAGAAACTACAGGTCAGAAGGGAGTGGCACAATATATTTAAAGTAATGAAAGGCAAAAACCTATACTCAAGAATACTCTACCCAGCAAGGCCCTCATTCAGATTCGATGGAGAAATCAAAAGTTTTACAGACAAGCAAAAACTAAGAGAATTCAGCATCACCGAAACAGCATTACAACAAGTCCTAAAGGAACTTCCATAGGTAAAAAAGAAAAGGCCACAACTAGAATCAAGAAAATTACGAATGGGGAAGCTCACTGGTAAAGGCAAACATACAGTAAAGGTAGAAAATCATCCACACACAAATATGATATCAAAACCAGCAACTGTGAGAAGAGGAGAGCACAAATGCAGGAGAGTGCAATGAAACTGAAATGAAGAGATCAGCAACTTAAAACAATCTTGTACATATACAGACTGCTGTATCAAAACCTCATGGGAGGGCTTCCCTGATGGCACAGTGGTTAAGAATCTGCCTGCCAACGCAAGGGACGTGGGTTCGAGCCCTGGTCTAGGAAGATCCCACATGGCGCAGAGCAACTAAGCCCGTGTGCCACAACTACTGAGCCTGCGCTCTAGACCCCGCGAGCCACAACTACTGAGCCCACGTGTCGCAACTACTGAAGCCCATGCACCTAGAGCCCATGCTCCACAACAAGAGAAGCCACTGCAGTGAGAAACCCCTGCACCGCAACGAAGAGTAGCCCCCGCTCGCTGCAACTAAAAGAAAGCCCACGCACAGCAATGAGGACCCAATGCAACCAAAAAGAAAATAAATAAATTTATTAAAAAACAAAACAAAACAGAACAAAGCAAAACCTCATGGGAACCACAAACGAAAAATCTACAATAGATACACACACAGAAAAGAAAAAGCAATCCAAACACATCACTGAAGACAGACATCAAATGGCAAGAGAAGAAAACAAAAAAGGAAGGGAAGAAAAAATACCTTCAAATACAAATGCAAAGCAATAGACAAAATGGCAATAAGAACATTCATATCAATAATTACCTTAAATGTAAATGGATTACATGCTCCAACCAAAAGATATACACTGGCTGAATGGATACAAAAACAAGACCCGTGTATATGCTGTCCACAAGAGGCCCACTTGAGATCTAGGGACACATACAGACTGAAAGTGAGGGGATGGAAAAAGTTATTCCATGTAAATAGAAAAAAGAAAAAAAAAAAGCTGGAGTAGCAACATTTATATCAGATAAAATAGACTTTAAAATAAAGACTGTTTAAAAAGACAAAAAAGGACACTACATAATGATCAAAGGATCAATCCAAAAAGAAGATATAACAATTGTAAGAATATATGCATCCAACATAGGAGCACTTCAATATATAAGGCAAATGCTAACAGCCATAAAAAAAATAAATCGACAGTAACACAATAAAAGTGGGGGACTTTAACGTCCCACTTTCATCAATGGACAGATCATCCAGATAGAAAATCAGTAAAGGAAACACAGGCCTTAAATGACACATCAGACCGGATGGAGTTAATTAATATTAAGAGAACATTCCATTTGAAAGCAGTAGAATACACTTTCTTCTCAAGTGAACATGGAACATTCTCCAGGATACATCACATCTTGGGTCACAGATAAAGCCTTGGTAAATTTAATAAAACTGAAATCATATCAAGCATCTTTTCTGACCACAATGCTATGAGATTAGAAATCAATTACAGAAAAAAAGAAACTGTAAAAAACACGTACACCTGGAGGCCAAATAATATGTCACCCAACAACCAATGGATCACTGAAGAATCAAAGAAGAAATTAAAAAATACCTAGAGACAAATGACAATGAAAACACAATGGTCCAAAAGCTATGGGGGACTTCCCTGGCATTCCAGTGGTTAACACTTTGCCTTCCAGTGCAGGGGGTGTGGGTTTGACCCCTGGTCAGGGAGCTAAGATCCCACTTGCCTCGCAGCCAAAAAACCAAAACATAAAACAGAAGCAATATTGTAACTAATTCAATAAAGACTTTAAAAATGGTCCACATAAAAAAAATCGAAAAAAAAAAAGCTATGGGACACAGTAAAAGCTGTTCTAAGAGGGAAGTTAATAGCAATACAATCTTACCTCAGGAAATAAGAAAAATCTCAAATAAACAACCTAAGCTTACACCTAAAGCAACTAGAGAAAGAGGCACAAACAAAACCCGAAGTTAGTGGAAGGAAAGAAATCATAAATATCAGAGCAGAAGTAGGTGAAATAGAGATGAAGAAAGCAATACCAAAGATCAAAGAAACTAAAAGCTGGTTCTCTGAGAAGATAAACAAAACTGATAAAAGTTTACCCAGATTCATCAAGAGGAAAAGGGAGAGGACTCAAATCAATAATATTAGAAATGAAAAAGGAGAAGTTACAGTGGACACCACAGAAATACAAAGGATAATAAGAGACTACTACAAGCAATTATATGCCAATAAAATGAACAAGCTAGAAGAAATGAATAAATTCTTAGAAACATACAACCTTCCAACACTGAACCAGGAAGAAATAGTAAATATGAACAGACCAATGACAAGTACAGAAACTGACACTGTGATTAAAAAACTTCCAACAAACAAAAGCCCAGGACCAGATGGCTTCACAGGTAAGTTCTATTGACCATTTAGAGAAGAGCTAACACCTATCCTTCTGAAACTCTTCCAAAAATGTTCCAAGGAAGGAACACTCCCAAGCTCATTCTATGAGGTCACCATCACCCTGATACCAAAACCAGACAAAGATATCACAAAAAAAGAAAATTGCAGGCCAATAACACCAATGAACATAGATGCAAAAATCCTCAACAAAATACTAGCAAACCAAATCCAACAATACATTAAAAGAATCATACACCATGATCAAGTGGGATTAATCCCAGGGATGCAAGGATTCTTCAATATCTGCAAATCAATCAGTGTGATACATCACATCAACAAATTCAATAATAAAAACCATATGATCATCTCAACAGATGCAGAAAGAGCTTTTGACAAAATTAAACACCCATTTATGATAAAAACTCTCCAGATAGTGGCACAGAGGGAACCTGCCTCAACACAATAAAGACCATGTATGACAGCCCCACAGCTAACATCATTCTCAATGGTGAAAAGCTGAAAGCGTTCCCACTACGATCAGGAACAAGACAAGGATGTCCACTCTCGCCATTTTTATTCAACATAATAGTTTTGGGAGTCCTGGCCAGGGCAATAAGAGAAGAAAAAGAAATAAAAGCAATCCAAATTGGAAAAGAAGAATTAAAACTGTCACTGTGTGCAGATGACACGATACTCTACATAGAGAAGCCTCAACCTGCTACCAGAAAACTACTAGAGCTCATCGATGAATTCAGTAAAGTTGCAGGATACAAAGTTAATACACAGAAATCTGTTGCATTTCTATACACTAACAATAAAAGATCAGAAAGAGAAATTAAGGAAACAATCCCGTTTACCTCTGCATCAAAAAGAATAAAATACCTAGGAATAAACCTACCTAAGGAGGCAAAAGACCTGTACTCTGAAAAGTATGTGATGCTGATGAAGGAAACCAAAGATGACACAGACAGATGGAAAGATATACCATGTTCTTGGATTGGAAGAATCAATATTGTCAAAATGACTATACTACCCAAGGCAATCTAGAGATTTAATGCAATCCCTATCAAATTACCAATGGCATTTTTCATAAATCTAGAACAAAAAAATTTCACAACTTATATGGAAACACAAAAGATCCTGAATAGCCAAAGCTATCCTGAGAAAGAAAAACGGAGGTGGAGGAATCAGGCTCCCTGACTTCAGACTATACTACAAAGCTACTGTAATCAAAACAGTATGGTATAGCGCAAAAACAAATATAGACCAATGGGACAGGATAGAAAGCCCAGAGATAAACCCACGCACATATTGTCACCTTATGTTTGATTAAGGAGGCAAGAATATATAATGGAGAAAAGACGGTCTCTTCAATAAGTGGTGCTGGGAAAACTGGAAAGCTACATGTAAAAGAATGAAATTAGAACACTTCCTAACACCATACACAAAAATAAACTCAAAATGGATTAAAGACCTAAATGGAAGGCCAGACACTATAAAACTCTTAGAGGAAAACATAGGCAGAACACTCATTGACATAAATCACAGCAATATGGTTTTTTCATCCACCTCCTAGAGTAATGAAAATAAAAACAAAAATAAACAAATGGGACCTAATTAAACTTAAAAGCGTTTGCACAGCAAAGGAAACCATAAACAAAATGAAAAGACAACCCACAGAACGGGAGAAAATATTTGCAAATGAAGCGACTCACAAGCAATTAATCTCCAAATTATAAAAACAATTTATGAAAAAAAATTTATGCAACTCTATATAAAACAAACAACCCAATCAAAAAATGGGCAGAAGATCTAAACAAACATTTCTCCAAAGACATACAGGTGGCTAAAAACCACATGAAAAGATGCTCAACATCACTAATTATTTGAGAAGTGCAAATCAAAAGTACAATGAGGTATCACCTCACACTGGTCAGAATGGCCATGATCATAAAGTCTACAGGGGATCAGATCAAGATGGCAGAGGACTAGGACATGGAGCTCACCCTCTCCCACAAGTACATCAAAAATACATCTACATGTGGAATGATTCTCACAGAACATCTACTGAACACTGGCAGAAGACCTCAGACTTCCAAAAGGTCATGAAAATCTCCACATAACTGGGAAGGACAAAAGAAAAAAAGAAAAAAAGAGAGAAAGGAATCAGAATGTGACCTGTGCCCCTGGGAGGGAGCTGTGAAAGAGGACAGGTTTCTGCACACTGGGAAATCCCCTCACTGGTGGGGAGACCAGCTGGGACAAAGGGGGAGCTCTGGAGCCTTGGAGGAGAGTGCAGCAACTGGCTTGCAGAGGGCAAAGCTGAGAGAGACCTGCACAGAAGGTGGGTGCTGCCCAGCACTCCCCAGCCTGAGATGACCGTCCGCTGGGGCAGGTGGGGGCTGGGCAGGCTTCAGAGGACGGACCTTGGGGAGAAGACTGTGGTTGGCTGCATGGCGACAGTCTTCAGGGGCTAGGGTGTGGTGGGCCACGACCAAGGGAGTACGGAAAGAAGCCAGGGCCTTCCAGAGAGGCAAGCCTCCACTGTTGGGGGTCACGCGAGGCAAGGGGCAGTCCCACTATAGGAGTTTCTTTCTCCGCACATGCTCTTAGGTGGCAGGGCACCACCTACACGAGCTCTGGGGATGAGCACAAGCCACCGCTGCCATCTTGGACTCCAGAGGTGCGCAGAGACTGCTACCACTGCCGAGCATCCTGCGAGCGGGCACTAAGTCACCGCCCCCACCTTCCTGGGAACTGTGCGGCCGGCCACCAAGGGTGCTGCAACCAGGCACCAACCACTGCCCCCAGGCAGTGCATGGGCCAGGCACCTCCACAACCCCTATCAAGGGGATAACAGCCAGCACACGCTGAGGAAAGAGACAGCAAGTATCCAAACCAAAACCAACTCTCATGCCAAAACAATATTAAACCCACACAAGCTATGCAGGGACGCTCCTGCATATAAATAGCGCTCCAAGACTACAGTAGATAATTGTTTCTCCTAAACTCAGAGTAGGAGAAATATAAGCATAATGAAGCAGAGGAACCATTCCCAGTTAAAAGACCAAGAGAATTCCCCTGAAGGAACAAACAGTGAAACAGTCCCCTTCAGTCTAATGGACACCGAGTTCAAAAAGGAGGTAATAACACTGCTAAAGGAATTAAGAAAGGCTATTGACAGAAATGCAGAATACTGTGAAAAGGAACTAGAAACTATAAGGAGGAGCCAAGAAAAATTAGAAAATTCATTTGCTGAGACAAAAGCTGAGCTCAAGGCAATGTATAGCAGAATGAATAATGCAGAAGAAAGAATAAGTGATCTGGAAGACAGAATAGTGGAAATTATCCAATTAAAACAGGAGACAGAAAGCCAAATGAAAAAAAAAAAATGAAAGCAATATAAGAGACCTATGGGATAATATAAAGTGTGCCAATCTATGCATAATAGGGATTATGCATAGATTGTAGAAGAAAGAGAAAAGAGGACTGAAAATGTATTTGAAGAAATGATGGCTTAAAACTTCCCAAAGCTAAATAAGGAAACAGATATCCAGATACAGGAAGCACAGAGGGTCCCAAACAAGATGAACCCGAACAGACCTACATCAAGACATATTATTGGGTTGGCCAAAAACTGCCTTCAATTTTTAAGTAAAAATAAAAGACACATTTTTCATTTTCACCAAGAACTTTATTGAACAATGTATTCACCCTTTTGTTCCACTACCTCCTGCCACTTTTCAGGCAAGTTCATAACTCCATCTTCTCAAAACTTTTTATCTTTTTGAGTAAAAAACTGTTCCAAGTGCCTTTTACAGTCCTCCAGGGAATTAAAAATTTTCTATTAAAAGAATTTTGTAAGGACCAAAATAAATGGAAATCCAAAGGTGCAATGTCTGATGAATATGGCAGATGAATCAGAACTTCCCAGCCAAGCTGTAACAGTTTTTGCCTCGTCATCAAAGAAACATGCAGTCTTGCGTTATCCTGATGGAAGATTATGCATTTTCTGTTGACTAATTCTGGACACTTTTAGTTGAGTGCTGCTTTCAGTTGGT
Organism: Lipotes vexillifer; assembly: GCF_000442215.2. Classification (NCBI taxonomy): domain Eukaryota; kingdom Metazoa; phylum Chordata; class Mammalia; order Artiodactyla; family Lipotidae; genus Lipotes; species Lipotes vexillifer. Next base: position 1,690,316 of record NW_006771471.1, on the reverse strand, counting down.
CTAACTGGGAGCAGGACTTGTTGGAATTAATTGTTTGGTTTTCTGGAAGGAGCTCATAATAGAGGACCCCCTTCCAACCCCACCATATACACAACATCACCTTCTTTAGATGACAGCTGGCCTTTGGTGTGGTTGGTGGTGGTTCATTTCACTTGCCCCATCATCTCTTCTGTTCCACATTGCTGTACAGTATCCACTTTTCATCACCTGTCACACTTTTTTTTAAAAAATGGAACGTTTTCATTACGTTTAAGTAGAGAATCACATGCGGAAATACGGCCAACAAGGTTTTTTTTGCTTAACTTATGCGGAACCCAAACATCAAATTGAAGAACATAACCAAGCTGGTGCAAATGATTTTCAGTGCTTGACCTGGATATTTTGATTACGTTGGCTATCCCCCATGTGGTATAACGTGGATTGTTGTCAATGAATGTCTTGGTTTGATCGCTATCAACTTCAGCTGGTCTACCTGACCCTGGAACATCGTCCAGTGAGAAATCTCCAGCATGAAACTTCACAAACCACTTTTGATAAGTTTGATCAGTCTCAGCACCTTCTCCATACACTGCACAAATCAATTTTTTGCATTTCAGTTGCATTTTTACCTTTCTTGAAATAATAAAGCAAAATATGCCAAAAATGTTGCTTTTTTTCTTCCATCATCAATATTAAAATGGCTACACAAAAATTCACCAATTTTGATGTCTTTTTTAAAATGCACACTGATATGACAGCTGTCACCTACAATCTAACAAAATTGTTTTGACTGAAGTTAAGGACAACTAAGTGCTACTAGAACCATCTTACAGAAAAAAAAGAATGAACTTTTTGACCGACCCAATATAATAAAAATGGCAAAAGTTAAATAAAGAGAGAGGATTCTAAAGGCAGCAAGAGAAAAACAAAGACTTCATTACAAGGGACCCGCCACAAGGCTATCAGCTGATTTCCCTACAGAAATACTGCAGGCCAGAAAGGAGTGGCAAAATATATTCTAGGTCTTGAAAAGGAAAAATATGCAACCTAGACTACTCTACCCAGCAAGATTATCATTTAGAATAGGAGAATTAAAGAATTTCTCAGACAAGCAAAAACTAAAAGAATACAGCAACCCTAAACCTATCCTAAAAGAAATAATGAAAGTCTTCTCTAAATAGAAAAGCAAAAAGATATAGGAAGGAGGAAATCACAAATTGGAAAGTACATCACTTAAATTAGCCCATATACAGATTAAAAACAAACAAACAAACAAACCCTATCTATGAAAGTGATGATAAACACAAGGAACAGCAAAAGGATAAACATGAAGATGTAAAAAAAAAAGGACATCAAAATCATAAAACGTGGGGAAGGAGAGTAATAAAATGCAGATTCTCCTTCCTTTTTTTTCTTTTAAGAACATGTTTGAGCCTATATGACTACCAGTCTAAAGCAGGCAGATACAGGAGGAGGTTAACATACTTGAAAAACAGGGCAACCAGAATTCAAAAACGTATTTACAACAGATTCACAAAAACCACAAAGAAGAGAACACAAGCATAAAATAAAAGGAAATCATCAAACCAAAAAGAAAAACAAAAAGAAAAAGAAAGAAACAAAGAATCAACTGGAAAACAAGGTTTAAAATGGCAATAAATACACATGTATCAATGTTACCTTCAATGTCAATGGACTGAATGCTCCAATCAAAAGACACAGAGTGGCAGACTGGATAAAAAAAGAAGAACCTACAATATGCCTCCTACAAGAGACCCATCTTAGGGCAAAGTACATACACAGATTGAAAGTGAGGGGATGGGAAAAGATATTTCATGCTGATGGAAATGACAAGAAAGTGGGAGCTGCAATACTCAGACAAAATAGATTTTAAAGAAAAGGCTATAAAAAAGATAAAGAAGGACACTATACAATGATAAAAGGATCAATACAAGAAGAGGATTTTGCATTCATCAACATATATGCACCTAATACAGTAGCATCTAGATACATAAAACAAATACTAACAGACATAAAGGGAGAAATTGATGGGAATACAATAATAGTAGGAGACTTTAACACCACATTCACATCAATGGGCAGATCTTCTAGGCAGAAAATAAGGCAAAAGAGATCCTAAATGATACAACAGAACTTAAGTTAGACTTAATTCATATTTTCAGGACATTACAGCCAAAAAAAAAAACACAACAGAATACACATTCTTTTCAAGTGCACATGGAACATTCTCTATGATTGATTGTGCACATACTAGGGCACAAAATTAACCTCAAAAAATTTAAGAGTATAGAAATTATTTCAAGCATCTTCTCTGACCACAACGGTATGAAACCAGAAATCAACCACAGGAAAAGAAATGAGGGAAAAAATGATTACATGGAGACTAAATAACATACTACTAAAAAACCAATGGGTCAATGAGGAAATTAAAAAATACTTTGAGACAAATGAAAATGAAAACACAAATACAAAATATATGAGGGGACTTCCCTGGTGGTCCAGTGGTTAAGACTCCACGCTCCCAATGCAGGGAGCCCAGGTTCAATCCCTGGTCAGGAAACTAGATCCCACATGCTGCAAATGAAGATCCCGCATGTCAAAACGAAGATCCTGCATTCCTCAACTAAGACCCAGTGCAGCCAAATAAATCAATAAATAAATACTAAAAACAAAAACAAAAACAAAAAACCCATATATATGGGATACAGCAAAAGCAGTTCCTAGAGGGAAGTTCATAGCGATACAGGCCTTCCTCAAAAAGAAACAAGAAAAATCTCAAATAAACAACCTAAACTACCACCTAAAAGAATTAGAAAAACAGGGCTTCCCTGGTGGCGCAGTGGTTGAGAGTCCACCTGCTGATGCAGGAGACACGGGTTCGTGCCCCGGTCCGGGAAGATCCCACATGCCGCAGAGCAGCTGGGTCCGTGAGCCATGGCCGCTGAGCCTGCACGTCTGGAGCCTGTGCTCCGCAACGGGAGAAGCCACAACAGTGAGAGGCCCACGAACCGCAAAATAAAAAAAAAAAAGAATTAGAAAAAGAACAAACAAAACTAAAGTCAGCAGAAGGAAGGAAATAATAAAGATCAGGGAGGAAATAAATAAGATAGAGATTAAAAAAACAATAGAAAAAAATCAATAAAACCCAGAGCTGTTTTTTGAAACTGTAAACAAAATTTTCAAACCTCTGGCCAAGCTCACCAAGAAGAAAAGAGAGAAAACCCAAATAAACAAAATATTGATAAGAAATGAAAAAGGAGAAATCTCAACTGATACTGCAGAAATACAAAAAAAAAAAAAAAGAAAAAAAATACTATGAACAACTATATGCCAACAAATGTGACAACACAGAAGAAATGGACAACTTTCTAGAAACATACAGCCCACCAAAACTGGATCAAGAAGAAATAGATAATTTGAACAGACCAATCACTAGAAGTGAAATAGAATCTGTAATAAAAACTCCCTACAAACAATAGTCCAGGACCAGATGGCTTCACAGTCAAATTCAACCAAACATACAAAGAAGAACTTACACAGAGTCTTCTCAAACTCTTTCCAAAGTTTGCAGAGGAGGGAACACTCCCTAAGACATCCTAGGAAGCCAACATCACCCTGATACAAAATCCAGACAAAGATAACACCAAAAAAGAAAATTACAGGCCAGTATCTTTGATGAATATATACGCAAAAATTCTCAACAAAATATTAGCAAACCAAATCCAACAACACATAAAAAAGATCATACACCATGACCAAGTGGGATTCATCCCAAGTTCACAAAGATGGTTCAACATATGCAAATCAATCAATGTAATACACCACATTAACAAAAGAAGACAAAAACCACATGATCATCTCAACAGATGCAGAAAAAGCATTTGACAAAACTCGTCCATACATGATAAAACATCCATTCATCCATCCAAACATCTGTACATGATAAAAATTCTTACCAAAGTGGGTATAGAGGGAACATCTCAATATAATAAAAGACATTTATGACAAACCCACAGCCAATATAATACTCAAAGGTGAAAAGCTGAAAGACTTCCCAATAAAATCTGGAACAAGACAAGGATGTCCACTCTCACCAGTTCTATTCAACATAGTATTGGAAGCCCTAGCCACAGCAATCAGACAAGAAAAGGAAATATCAATAAAAGGTATCCAAATTGGAAGGGCAGAGGTAAAATTGCCATTATATGCAGATGACATGATACTATATATAGAAAACTCCAAGGACTACACACAAAAACTACTAGATCTAATAAATGAATTCAGCAAAGTAGCAGGATACAAGATTAACATTCAGAAATCGGTTGCATTTTGTTATATTAACAATGAAATATCAGAAAGGGAATGTAAAAAAAAAACAGTACCTTTTAAAATCACACCAAAAGAAACTCCCTAGAAGTAAACCTCACCAAGGAGGTTTTTGTATGCAGAGAACTATAAAACATAATAAAGGAAGTTAAATAGGATTCAAAGAAATGGAAAGATATCCCATGTTCTTGGATTGGAAGAATTAATATTGTTAAAATGGCAATACTGGGGCTTCCCTGGTGGCGCAGTGGTTGAGAGTCTGCCTGCCGATGCAGGGGACACGGGTTCATGCCCCAGTCCGGGAAGATCCCACGTGCCGCGGAGTGGCTGGGCCCGTGAGCCATGGCTGCTGAGCCTGTGTGTCCGGAGCCTGTGCTCCGCAACGGGAGAGGCCACAGCAGTGAGAGGCCCGCGTACCATAAAATAAAATTAAAAACAAAAAGAAAAAAAAATGGCAATACTGATTTTTCCCTGGCAAAGGTGTTCAAGGTGGCGGCAGCGGAGGAGGACGTGGAGCTCCTCACCCCCCACAAACGCATGAAGAATAAATCTATAAATGGAACAATTCTCATCGAGCACCTGCTGAGCACTAGCAGAGGACCTCGGACACCTAAAAGGACAAGAAAGGTCCCCACGTAACTAGTTAGGACAAAAGAAACAAGAAGGGCAAAGGAAGAGGAGAGGAAGCAGGATGGGACCTGCGCCCCTAGTGGGGAGCTGAAGGTGAAGAGATGTTCCCGCATGTGGGGATGCCCCCACTGGTGCGGAGATTAGCTGGGACAGAAGGGGAGCTTCAAGGGCTCGGAGGAGAGAGCAGCAACCAGTCTGCGGCAGGCAGGACAGAGTGAGATGTACACAGACAGTCCGTGCCACAGCCCTGCACACCCCAGCCTGAGACGAGTGTCCGCCAGTGTGCACGGAGTCTGGGTGCTGGAATGTGGGGTTTGAAGAGTAGACCTGGGGAGGGAACTGCTGCTGGCTGTGGGGACACAGTCTGAGGGGATGGGAGTGAGGAGCTCCGCAACCGGGAATTCTTGCGGAGGAAACCCGGATCTCCACAGAAGCGAAGCACCGCTGTTGAGTGACGCACAAAGGGCAGGGCCGCCATTGCAGCCTCTCTCATCACGTCAGCCCCTGCCTCCACAGGCACTAACTAGGGAGGGCTCCTCCTGGGGCCGGCTCACGCGCCCCTGCCATCACCTCCTTCTCCCCCACCTCCCCTCCCTGGCCTGGGCGGCCTGCTTACCCCAATCGCTGCCTGATGGGCTCGTGCATTAAAACTGCTACCCCAGCGCCCTCCCATCTGGGTGGCCCACTTGCCCCAGTCGCCACCTTGGCTCCTCCCTGCCTGATGGGCTCATGTGCTCCGGCAACCTCTGGAGAAGACTCCGGTGGGAGGACCACATACAGAGGTGGGGCTGAAACCACAGCTGAGCCCCAGGGGCTGTGTGACTACGGAAGGAGAGCTGAAATCTCTCCTCGCGGCTGCATGAACTGCGGAGTCACACCTCCATTGACGGCTTCCTAAATTCAGTGCCTGGGAAACATCCGGAAGGACAACAACTGCTCCTGCAGCTGGGACAGGACTAGCTTTAGCAGCCGTGGGCTTTGTGGGCAAGTACACGTCGGGGTTGGGCCAGGCCAGAGTCTGAGCTGCCTCCACAGCTCCCACAGTGGGTCCAGGTGCACAACTACTGCAGTCCTGGGAACTGACCTCAGTGGATCTGCACTGGTGGCCTGGTGAAAACAATGCCTGAGAGTCACCAGGGCCAACTGCTGGTGTACCCACAGTTCAGGTGGGACCGAGAGCAGTGCCAACAATAGTATACATTGTGAGCCTGCACAATGGGTGAAAGGGGACACAACAGAGCACGTTCACAGGTGAACAGCTACAAAGCAGGAATACTCAATGGCTTCTCTCCCAGTGGGACTGCTCTAATCCCACCTACCTTGCAATGCAGATCTGAAACACAGCAAAGAAATAGATCTGGGGGCCTCTACTCCAACAACCAGGGAGCAGGCCCCATCCCTGACAGGGCAGTGGCAACCACAGAGCAAAGGGAAGGCCCTGCTCAATATCTGGGGCAAGCTCTTGTGACCACACCACCAGTCAAAGCCCCTACCAAGGGGATAATGGCATAAGCCTCTGGACCAACCTCACCCACCAGGGGGCAGACACCAGAAGACATACTATGATCCTGCAGCCTGCAGAAAGGAGACCACAAACACATTAAGTTAGACAAAATGAGACAACAAAGAAATACATTGCAGGTGAAGGAGCAAGATAAAAACCTACCAGAACAACTAAATGAAGGGAAAACAGGCAATCTACCTGAAAAAGAATTCAAAGTAGTGCTAGTAAAGATGATCCAAGATCTCGGAAAAAGAATGAAGGCAAAGGGGCTTCCCTGGTGGCGCAGTGGTTGAGAATCTGCCTGCCAATGCAGGGGACACGGGTTCAAGCCCTGGTCTGGGAGGATCCCACGTGCCGCGGAGCAACTGGCCCCGTGAGCCACAATTGCTGAGCCTGCGCGTCTGGAGCCTGTGCTCCGCAACAAGAGAGGCCACGATACTGAGAGCTCAGTGCACCACGATGAAGAGTGGCCCCCGCTTGCCGCAACTAGAGAAAGCCCTTGCACAGTAACGAAGAGCCAACACAGCCATAAATAAATAAATAAATAAATAAAATTAAAAAAAAAAAAAAGAATGAAGGCATGGATCAAGAAGATACAAGACATGTTTAACAAAGACCTAGAAGAACTAAAGAACAAACAAACAGAGATGAACAATACAATAACTGAAATGAAAAATATACTAGAAGGAATCAGCAGCAGAATCAACTGAGGCAGAAGAACAGATAAGTGACCTGGAAGACAGAATGGTGGAAATCACTGCTGCAGAACAATAAAGAAAAAAGAATGAAAAGAAATGAGGACAGTCTCAGTGACCTCTGAGCGACAACATTAAATACACCAACATTTCAAATTATAGGGATCCCAGAAGAAGAAGAAAAAGAGAAAAGGCCTGAGAAAATATTTGAAGAGATTATAGTTGAACACTTCCCTAACATGGGAAAGGAAATAGCCACCTAAGTCCGGGAAGTACAGAGAGTCCCATACAGGATAAACCCAAGGAGGAACATGCCAAAACACACATTAGTCAAATTAACAAAAATTAAATACAAAGAAAAAATATTAAAAGCAACAAAAAACATAAAAGGGAATCCCCTTAAGGTCATCAGCTGATTTTTCAGCAGAAACTCTACAGGCCAGAATGGAGTGGCATGATATATTTAAAGTAATGAACGGGAAAAAACGAACACACAAAAATATTCTACCCAGCAAGGCTCTCATTCAGATTCGAGAAAGAAATCAAAAGTTTTACAGACAAGCAGAAGCTAAGAGAATTCAGCACCACCAAACCAATTAATGCTAAAGGAACTTCTCTAGGCAGGGGGAAAAAAAAAAGAGGCCATTACTAGAAACAAGAAAATCATAAATGGGAAAGCTCACTGGTAAAAGCAAACATACAGTAAAAGCAAGAAATCATCCATACACAAATATGATATCAAAACCAACAACCATGAGAAGAGGAGAGTACAAATTAAGGAAATGGGAATTTCATTTGAAATTTAAGAGACCACGACTTAAAACAACCTTGTGTGTGTATATATATATATATATATATGTATATATATATAGACTGCTTTATCAAAACTTCATGAGAAATGCAAACCAAATCTATCTACAATAGATACACACACAAAAAGGAAAAAGCAATCCAAACATATACACATCACTAAAGACAGACATCAAATAGCAAGAGAAGACAACAAAAAAGGAAGGGAAGAAAAAAGACCTACAAAAACAAACACAAAACAATTAAGAACATGGTAATAGGAACATACATATTGATACTTACGTTAAATGTAAATGGATTAAATGCTCCAACCAAAAGACACAGACTGGTTGAATGGATACAAAAACAAGACCCATATATATGCTGTCTACAAGAGACTCACTTCAGACCTAGGGACACATACAGACAGAAAGTGAGGGGATGGAAAAAGATATTTCATGCAAATGGAAGTCAAAAGAAAACTGGAGTAGCAATACTCATATCAGACAAAATAGACTTTAAAATAAAGAATGTTTCAAGAGACAAGGAAGAACACTACTTAATGATCCAGGGATGAATCCAAGTAGAAGATATAACAACTGTAAATATGCATGCACCCAACATAGGAGCACTTCAATATATAAGGCAAATGTTAACAGCCATAAAAGGGGAAATCAACAGTAACACAGTAATAGTGGGGGACTTTAACACTCCACTTACACCAAGTGACAGATCATCCAGACAGAAAATTAATTAGGAAACACAAGCTTTAAATGATACATTAGACTAGATAGACTTAGTTGATATTTATAGGACATTCCATCCAAAAACAGCAGAATACATTTTCTTCTCAAGTGCACATGGAATATCCTCCAGGACAGATCACATCTTGGGTCACAAATCAAGCCTTGGTAAATTTAAGAAAATTGAAACCATATCAAGCATCTTTTCTGACCACAATGTTATGAGATTAGAAATCAATTACAGGAAAAAAATTGGTAAAAAACACAAACACATCGAGGCTAAACAATATGTTACTAAACAATGGATCAGAAATAAATCAAAGAGGAAATAAAAAAATACCTAGAGATGAATGAAAATGAAAACACAATGATCCAAAACCTATGGGACACAGCAAAAGCAGTTTTAAGAGGGAAGTTTAAAGCAATACAATCTTACGTCAAGAAACAAGGAAAATCTCAAATAAACCTCACACCAGTTAGAATGGGCATCATCAGAAAATCTACAAACAAATGCTGGAGTGAGTGTGGAGAAAAGGGAACCCTCTTGCACTGCTGGTGGGAATGTAAATTGATACAGCCACTATGGAGAACAGTATGGAGGTTCCTTAAAAAACGAAAAACAGAATTACCATACGATCCAGCAATCCCACTACTGGGCATATACCCAGAGAAAACTATAATTCAAAAAGACACATGGGGCTTCCCTGGTGGCGCAGTGGTTGAGAGTCCTCCTGCTGATGCAGGGGACACAGGTTTGTGCCCTGGTCCGGGAGGACCCCACATGCTGCGGAGCGGCTGGGCCTGTGAGCCGTGGCCGCTGAGCCTGCGTGTCTGGAGCCTGTGCTCTGCAACGGGAGA
>NW_006771471.1:1671797-1680723 GCF_000442215.2 Lipotes vexillifer | reverse complement strand
ACATGCATCCCAATGTTCATTGCAGCACTACTTACAATAGCCAGGTCATGGAAGCAACCTAAATGCTCATCGACAGATGAATGGATAAAGAAGATATGGTACATATATACAATGGAATACTACTCAGCCACAAAAAGGAACGAAATTGGGTCATTTGTTGAGACGTGGATGGATCTAGAGACTGTCATACAGAGTTAAGTAAGTCAGAAAGAGAAAAACAAATATCGTATATTAACGCATATACGTGGAACCTAGAAAAATGGTACAGATGAACCGGTTTGCAGGGCAGAAATTGAGACACAGATGTAGAGAACAAATGTATGGACACCAAGGGGGGAAAGTGGCGGGGTGGTGGGGGTGGTGGTGTGATGAACTGGGCGATTGGGATTGACACGTATACACTGATGTGTATAAAATGGATGACTAATAAGAACCTGCTGTATAAAAAAATAAAATAAAATTCAAAAATTTAAAAACAAACAAGAAAAATCTCAAATAAACAACCTAATCTTGCACCTAAAGCAACTAGAGGAAGAAGAACAAACGAAACCCAAAGTTAGTAGAAGGAAAGAAATCATAAAGATCAGAACAGAAATAGATGAAATAGAGATGAAGAAAACAGTAGCAAAGATCAATGAAACTAAAAGCTGGTTCTCTGAGAAGGTAAACAAAATTGATAAACCTTTAGCCGACTCAACAAGAAAAAAGGGAGAGGACTCAAATTAATAAAATTAGAAATGGAAGAGGAGAAGTTACAATGGACACCACAGAAATATAAAGGATCATAAGAGACTACTACAAGCAACTATATGCCAATAAAATGGAGAATTTAGAAGAAATGGACAAATTATTAGAAAGATGCAAGCATCCAGCACTGAACCAGGAAGAAAAAAAAATATGAACAGACCAATCAAAAATACCAAAATGGAAACTGTGATTAAAAATCTTCCAACAAACAAAAGTCCAGCACCAGTTGACTTCAAAGGCGAATTCTATCAAACATTTAGAGAAGAGTTAACACCTCTTTTGGAAACTCTTCCAAAAAACTGCAGAGGAAGGAACACTCTGAAGCTCATTCTACAAGGCCACCCTGACCACGAAAACCAGACAAAGATATCACAAAAAAAGAAAATTATAGGGACTTCCCTGGTGGCGCAGTGGTTAAGAATCCACCTGCCAGTGCAGGGGACACAGGTTCGATCCCCAGTCTGGGAAGATCCCAAATGCCACGGAGCAACTAAGCCCATGTGCCACAACTACTGAGCCTGCGTTCTAGAGCCTGCAAGCCACAACTACTGAGCCTGCATGCCACAATTACTGAAGCCCGTGCACCTAGAGCCTGTGCTCGACAACAAGAGAAGCCACCACAATGAGAAGCCTGCACACTGCAACGAAGAGTAGCCCCCACCCACCACAACTAGAGAAAGCGCATCAATGAAGACCCAACGTAGCCAAAAATAAATAAATTAATTAATTAATTAAAAAAGAAAAGAAAAGTACAGGCCAATATCATTGATGAACATAGACATGAAAATCCTCAACAAAATACTAGCAAACTGGAGCTTCCCTGGTGGCACAGTGGTTAAGAATCTGCCTGCCAATGCAGGGGACACGGGTTTGAGCCCAGGTCTGGGAAGATCCCACATGCCGCAGAGCAACTAAGCCCATGCACCACAACTACTGAGCCTGCACTCTAGAGCCTATGAGTGACAACTACTGAGCCCACATGCTGCAACTACTGAAGCCCACGTGCCTAGAGCCCATGCTCTGCAACAAGAGAAGCCATCGCAAGGAGAAGCCCACACACTGAAATGAAGAATAGCCCCCGCTTGCCACAACTAGAGAAAGCCCATGCACAGCAATGAAGACCCAATGCAGCCAAAAACAAAAACAAAAGCAAACTGAAGAATAAAAACCATATGATCATCTCAATAGATGTGGAAAGAGCTTTTGACAAAATTCAACACCCATTCATGATAAAAACTCTCCAGAAAGTTGGCACAGAGGGAAACTACCTCAACATAATAAAGACCATATGTGACCCACTCACAGCAAACATCATTCGGAATGGTGAAAAAGTGAAAGCATTTCCTCTAAGATCAGGAACAACACAAGGATATCCACTCTCATCACTATTATTCAACATAGTTTGGGAAATCCTAGCCTTGGCAATCGGAAAAGAAAAAGAAATAAAAGGAATCCAAATGGGAAAAGAAGAGTAAAAACTGTCACTGTTTGCAGATGACAAGATACTCTACATAGAAAATCCTAAAGATGCTATCAGAAAACTAATAGAGCTCATCAAAGAATCTGGTAAAGTTGCAGGATGCAAAATTAAAACAGCAATCTCTTGCATTCCCATACACTAACAACAAAAGATCAGAAAGGGAAATCAAGGAAACAATCCCATTTACCAATGCATCAAAAAGAATAAAATACCTAGGAATAAACCTACCTACGGAGGCAAAAGACCTGTACTCCGAAAACTATAAAATGCTGAAGAAAGAAATAAAAGAGGACACAAACAGATGGAGAGATATACCATGTTCTTGGATTACAAGAATCAATATTGTGAAAATGGCTATACTACCCAAAGGAGCCTACAGATTCAATGCAATCCCCATCAAATTACCAATGGCGTTTTTCAAAGAATTAGAACAAAAAAATTTACAATAGGTATGGAAACACAGAAGACCACGAATAGCCAAAGCAATTCTGAGAAAGAAAAATGGAGCTGGAGGAATCATGCTCCCTAAATTCAGACTGTACTACAAAGCTACAGTCATCAAAACAGTATGGTACTGGCACAAAAACACAGATCAGTGGAACAGGATAGAAAGCCCAGAGATAAACCCACGTACCTATGGTCACCTTATCTTTAAATATTTGACAAAGGAAGCAAGAATATACAATGGAGAAAAGATAGGCTCTTCAATAAGTGGTGCTGGGAAAACTGGACAGCTACATGTAGAAGAATGAAATTAAAACACTGCCTAACACCATATACAAAAATAAACATAAAATGGTTTAAAGACCTAAATGTAAGGCCAGATACTATAAAACTCTTGGAGGAAAACAAAGGAAGAACACTCTCTGATATAAATTGCAGCAAGATCATTTTGATCCACCTCCTGGAGTAATGAAAATAAAAACAAAAATAAACAAATTGGACTTATTTAAACTTAAAAGCTTTTGCACAGCAAAGGAAACCATAACAAAATGAAAAGACAACCCTCAGAATGGGAGAAAATATTTGCAAATGAAGCAACCACCAAGGGATTAATCTCCAAAATATCCAAATCTCTCATGCAGCTCTATATCAAAAAAACAAACAACTCAATCAAAAAATGGGCAGAAGATATAAATAGACATTTCTCCAAAGAAGATATACAGATGGCCAAAAGCATACGAAAAGATGCTCAAACTCACTGATTATTAGAGAAATGCAAATCAAAACTACAATGAGGTATCCCCTCACACCGGTGTGAATGGCCATCATCAAAAAACCTACAAAAAATAAATGCTGGAGGGGGTGTGGAGAAAAGGGGACCCTCCTACACTGTTGGTTGGTATGTAAATTGGTACAGCCACTATGCAGAACAGTATGGAAGTTCCTTAAAAAACTAAAAAAAGAACTACCATATGATCCAGCAATCACATTCCTGGGCATATATCCAGCGAAGACCATAATTCAAAAAGATACATGTACCCCAATGTTCATTGCAGCACTATTTACTATTTAATAACCAGGACATGGAAGCAACCTAATGTCTATCAGCAGAGAAATGGATGAAGAAGATGTGGTACATATATACAATGGAATATTACTCAGCCTTAAGAAAGAATGAAATAATGCCATTTGCAGCAACATGAATGGACCTAGAGATTATCATACGGAGTGAAGTAAGTCAGAGAAAGAGAAAAATATATGATATCGCTTACTTGTGGAATCAAAAAAAGGGTACATGGGCTTCCCTGGTGGTGCAGTGGTTGAGAATCCGCCTGCCGATGCAGGGGACCCGGGTTCGTGCCCCGGTCCGGGAAGATCCCACACGCCATGCAGCGGCTAGGCCCGTGAGCCATGGCCACTGAGCCCGCGTGTCCGGAGCCTGTGCTCCACAACGGGAGAGGCCACAACAGTCAGAGGCCCATGTACCACCACCAAAAAAAAAAAAGGGGTACAAATGAACTTATCTACAAAACAGAAACAGACTCACGGACTTAGAGAACTAAATTATGGCTACCAGGGGGTAAGTGGGTGGAGGGATAAATTGGGAGATTAGGATTGACATATACACTCTACTATATATAAAACAGATAACTAATAAGGACCTACTGTATAGCATAGGGAACTCTACTCAATACTCTGTAATGACCTGGGAAAAGAATCTTAAAAAAGAGCAGATATATGTATATGTATAACTGATTCACTTTGCTGTACACCTGAAACTAACACAACATTGTAAATCAACCACACTCCAATAAAAAAATTTTTTTAAATGGCAATACTACCCAAGGCAACCTACAGATTTAATGTGATCCCTAAAGATATGCAAAGATATCCCATGCTCTTGGAGTGGAAGAATTAATATTGTTAAAATGGCCATACTAACCAAAGCAATCTACAGATTTAATGTGATCCTTATCAAAACACCGGTGAAATTTTTCAAAGAACTAGAACAAATAATCAAAAAATGTATATGAAACCATAAACGATCCAGAATTGCCAAAGCAATACTGAGGAAAAGAAACAAAGCAGGAGGCATAACTCTCCCAGATTTCAGACAATACTACAAAGCTACAGCAATCAAAACAATGTGGCATTGGTACAAAAACAGACATACAGATCAATGGAACAGAATAGAGAGCCCAGAAATAAAGCCACACACCTACAGTCAATTACCCCCTTCTTACAGGAAGTAAGAATATAAAATGGGAAAGAGACAGTCTTTTTAGCAAGTGGTGCTGGGAAAATTGGAAAGCTGCATGTAAATCAATAAAGTTAGAACACACCCTCACACCATGCACAAAAATAAACTCAAAATGGCTTAAACACTTAAACATAAGACATAACACCATAAACCTCCCAGAAGAGAGCATAGGCAAAAACTTTCTGACATAAATTGTACCAATGTTCTCTTAGGTCAGTCTCCCAAGGCAATATAGAAATGAAACCAAAAATAAACAAATGGGGGTTTCCCTGGTGGCGCAGTGGTTAAGAATCTGCCTGCCAATGCAGGGGACACAGGTTCGAGCCCTGGTCTGGGAAGATCCCACATGCCGTGGAGCAACTGGGCCCGTGAGCCACAACTACTGAGCCTGCGCGTCTGGAGCCTGTGCTCCGCAACGAGAGGCTGTGACAGTGAGAGGCCCGCGCACCGTGATGAAGAGTAGCCCTCGTTTGCCACAACTAGAGAAAGCCCTCGCACAGAAATGAAGACCCAACACAGCCAAAAATAAATAAATAAATTTATTTTTAAAAAAACAAATGGGACCTAATCAAGCTTTGCACAGCAAAGGAAACCATAAAAAAAAAATGAAAAGACAACCTACAGACTGGGAGAAAATATTTGCAAATGATGCAACAGATAAGGGCTTAATCTCCAAAATATACAAACAGCTCATACATCTCAACAACAAAAAAACAAACAACCCAGTGGAAAAATGGGCAGAAGACCTTAATAGACATTTCTCCAAAGAAGACATACAGATGGTCAACAGGCACATGAAAAGATGCTCAACATCAGTAATTATCAGAGAAATGCAAATCAAAACTACAATGAAGCACCACCTCACACTGGTCAGAATGGCCATCATTAAAAAGTCTATAAATAACAAATGCTGGAGAGGGTGTGGAGAAAAGGAAACCCTCCTGCACTGTTGGTGAGAATATAAGTTGGTGAGGCCACTATGGAAAACAGTATGGAGTCTCCTCAGAAAACTAAAAATAGCACTACTGTATGATCCAGCAATCCCACTCCTGGGCATACACCCAGACAAAACTATAATTCAAAAAGATACCTGCACCCCAATGTTCATAGCAGCACTATTCACAATAGCTAAAACATGAAAGCAACCTAAATGTCCATCGACAGAAGAATGGATAAAGAAGATGTGGTACATATATACAATGGAATACTACTCAGCCATAAAAAGAATGAAATACTGCCATTTGCAGCAACTAGAGATAATCATACTAAGTGAAATAAATCAGAAAGAGAAAGACACATACCATATGATATCACTTATATCTGGACTCTAAAATATAGCACAAATGAACCTATCTACAAAACAGAAACAGATTCACACACATAGAGATCACACTTGTGATTGCCAAGGGGGAGGGGTTGAGGGAGAGGAATGGACTGGGGAATTTGGGGTTGGTAGATGCAAACCATTACATTTAGAATGGATAAAGAACAAGGTCCTGCTGTATAGCACAAGGAACCATATCCAATCTCCTGGGATAAACCATAATGGAAAAGAATATAAAAAAGAATGTACAACTGAGTCACTTTGCTGTACAGCAGAGACTGGCACAACATTGTAAGTCAACTATAATTCAAATTTAAAAAAATCTACAGACAATAAATGCTGGAGAGAGTGTGGAGAAAATGGAACCCTCCTACTCTGTTGGTGGGAATATAAATTGGTACAACCTCTATGCAGAACAGTATGGTGGTTCCTTAAAAAACTAAAAATAGAACTACCGAATGATCCAGCAATCCCACTACTGGGCATATGCCCTGAGAAAACCATAATTCAAAAAGAGTCATGTACCACAATGTTCATTGCAGCTCTATTTACAATAGCCAAAACATGTATATTCCAATATACAGTGGAATATTACTCAGCCATAAAAAAAGAATGAAATAATGCCATTTGTGGCAACATGGATGGACCTAGAGATTATCATACTAAGTGAAGTAAGTCAGGGAAAGACAAATATCATAGAACATCACTCATATGTGGAATCTAATTTTTAAAAAGTGATACAAATGAACTTATTTACAAAACAGAAACAGACTCACAGATTTTGAAAACAAATTTATGGTTACCAGGGGGGAACTGTGGGGGTAGGGAGGAATTAATTAGGAGTTTGGGATGAACATCACACACTACTATCTATAAAATAGATAACCAACAAGGACCCACTGTATAGCACAGGGAACTCTACTCAGTAGTCTATAGTAACCCATATGGGAATAGAATCAGCAAAAGAATGAATATATGTATGTGTATAACTGAATCTGTAACTAACACAACATTGTACATCTGTAACATCTGTAACTAACACAACATTGTAAATCAACTATACCCAAAAAAAAAAAAAAAAAAAAAAGGAGTCTACAAACAATTGTGGCATTTTGCAATCCAGTCCTGCCTTTCATGTTAAACCTGACTGTGTGAGGCTTGAATGCAACTTCCAGGAAGTTTATGCAATGCTAATGTGGCCATGTTCAATCCACATTGTTTTATTTCATGGTAATTCAGTATTTATCTCTGGAGACTAGGAAAGTATTTAGCAGGAGGGAGATGACCAGGAAGGGAAAGCACCCAGTCACCAAGCGTGGAAGAATCCATAACAAACATATTTTCAGCGGTCCTTATACTTCAAACCTGGGTATGTCACTTTATTTTTCCTTTACACAACAATAACAAACACTAAGGATATAGACTGACAACTCCATATATGCCAGACACTGCTTCAAATGGTTTTTTAGTATTAATTCATTTGATCCTCATAGTATCCCATAATGTAGATACTCTATTTATTCCTACCTTACAGCTGAAGGAAAAAAGGCATAATTGAGCTTATGATGACCAAACAAAAGGAGCAGTGCCTGCGCTGTAGTATCAGAAGATTCTTTCCTTAAATCTGTTTTTTTTTTTTGCGTTACACGGGGCCTCTCACTGCTGTGGCCTCTCCCGTTGTGGAGCACAGGCTCCGGACGCGCAGGCTCAGCGGCCATGGCTCACGGGCCCAGTTGCTCCGCGGCATGTGGGATCCTCCCGGACCGGGGCACAAACCCGTGTCCCCTGCATCAGCAGGCGGACTCTCAACCACTGAGCCACCAGGGAAGCCCAAATTTGTTTTTATTGTGTTCCTCTTCTCTCCTTTATTCTGCCACCGTGACCCAGAAATTCAAGTGACCAGCCAAAAATGTCGGCAGAGCACCCTAAGGTTGTTTGTACATCAATGAAGCAAAAAAAAAAAGTAAAGACACGAAGAAATAGTATTAGGAAAGAAAAACAGATGCAGTAGAGACTTTTTAAATGATTAGAGAATAGCATTAACTTTAAGCCTGTAAATTGGAAAACTCAGATAAAAGAAGGTATTTTCTACAAAACTACTACTTAACAAAATTTTCCCAAGAAGAAATATAAAACAAATAAAAATTAAAAATTTGACCAGGAGTCAAATCTCCACCAAAGAGCATCACGCCCAGATGGTTTTAAGAACTGGGTCAGAGAAATGAAAAAGAGGAAAAGATACTGAATTCATTTTATGAGTTTATTTTGACCTCATTACCAAAACTCAAAAAGCACTGTGAAAGAAAGAAAAAAATATATAGACCAATTTCACTTACAATCCAGATGCAAAAATCTGTGATAAAATATCAGAAAATTATTAAGTTTATGTTTATATAAACTTGTTTATAAACTTATGTGTACATTCATATACACACATAAATGTGTATGTGTACATATACATGCATAGATAAAATACATAGTCATGTGAAATGTATTAAAAATATTATAGCATAACCAAGAATAATTTATCCTAGAAATATAAAGATGGTGAAACATTAGAAATTCTATTAATGTAATAACATGTGAAAGCCATTTGAAAAAAATTAAGTTGGATCCATACCTCAAACAAAACAGATATGAATTTCAACGAAGAAAACATTGGAGAATGGTA
>NW_006771471.1:1637325-1671787 GCF_000442215.2 Lipotes vexillifer | reverse complement strand
TAGGGAAAGCCTTTCTAACTACGATTCAAAATTTAGAAACTGTAAAAACTTATTTACTTACATAAAAATTTAACATCTATGCAAACAATAAGTAAATTCAAAAGGCAAATTTTACTTTGGTAACAAATATTGCATTTCAAGTCACCAAGGGCTAATCTCTTTAAAGAGCTCCTAGAAATCAGGAAGAAAATGGGCAAATGACAGTAAAATGCACAAACCTTAAGTGTACAGTTCAAGGAACTTTGACAAATGTGTACAGCCATGTGACCATGACCGAGGACAAAATATAGTCCACCTCCATTTTGCCATGTTTCCTCACGCCACTTTCTTGTCGATTCACCTACTCTGACCAGGTAGGCAATCGCTATCCTGATTTCTATGATCAGATATGTTTACCTTGTTTTTAGCACTCTTTTAAAAATTGGGAGCACAAAGATATTTACCATCATGTCACTGCTTTTATTTAACATAGCACTGTAGGTCCTTTGCAGTGTAATATGACAGGGAAAGGAAATTAAAGGCAAAAAGTTTGGAAAGGAAGAAATGAAACTGAAAATTTTCATAAACAATATGATTATCCAAAAAATCCAAGAGAATTTATATTATAATGAATGAGAGAGCTCAACACATTTGTTGGATATAAGATGAAAATACCCAAGCCCATAACATTCTATCTACCAGCAACAACTGAAATGGTACTGTAAAAACTTTTCCATTCACAGTAGCAATAAAACCAAAAGGTACCTAAGAATAAATCTAAGAAAATAATTTGAAAAGCAATTTGGCATACTCCAGTAAAGTTGTAGACGTGCTTACTATAAACTCGGAAAGAACACTTCTAGATATATCCTGAGAACCCTGACGCTTGTGTTAGAAGGAGTAGGTAGCGGGTAGAAGGAGTAGGTAGGGGAATTCTTTTTGCAGCCTTGATTCTCATCACACACTGAGAAACAAACAGAGACACAAAACAACAGAAAAGTCCATCAATAAAGAAAGGACACATAAATGGAATAATATGAAGTAGTTAAAAATGAATATTTAAAATCTCTATGTATCAAGGTAAAGAAGCAATCAAATACTTAATGTTGAGTGGAAAAGAAAAACATTGCAAAAAGTTTCAGACAGTATGATAAGAATTAAACACAAGTATGGACCTAGAGATTATCATAATAAGTGAAGTAAGTCCGAAAGAGAAAGACAAATATCATATGATATCACTTATATGTGGAATCTAAACTATGATACAAATGAACTTATTTATAAAACAGAAACAGACTCACAGACATAGAAAACAAACTTTTGGTTACCAAAGGGGAAACGGGGGTGGTGGGGATAAATTAGGAGTTTGGGGTTAGCAGATACAAACTACTATATATAAAATAAATTAAAAACAAGATCCTGCTGTGTAGCACAGGGAACTATATTTGATATCTTGTAACAAACTATAATGGGAAAGAATATGAAAAAGAATACACACACACACACACACACACACACACACATAACTGAATCACTTTGCTGTACTCCAGAAACTAACACAGCACTGTAAATCAACTATACTGCAATAAAAAATTTAAATAAATAAATGGACACAGGTACAGACGCAAAAAAAAAAAGAATTAAAAACACACACTGGGGCTTCCCTGGTGGCGCAGTGGTTGGGAGTCCACCTGCCGATGCAGGGGACACGGGGTTTTGCTCCGGTCCAGGAGGATCCCACATGCCGCGGAGCGGCTAGGCCCGTGAGCCATGGCCGCTGAGCCTGCGCGTCCGGAGCCTGTGCTCCGCAATGGGAGAGGCCACAACAGTGAGAGAGGCCCGCGTACCGCAAAAGAAACCTACACACTGGGCTTCCCTGGTGGCGCAGTGGTTGGGAGTCCACCTGCCGATGCAGGGGACACGGGTTTGTGCCCCGGTCCAGGAGGATCCCACATGCCGCGGAGCGGCTAGGCCCGTGAGCCATGGCCGCTGAGCCTGCGCGTCCGGAGCCTGTGCTCCACAACACGAGAGGCCACAACAGTGAGAGGCCCGCGTACCGCAAAAACAAACAAACAATAAAAACACACACTAACAAGGTAATACTGTTTATGAATATATTGCATTTAACGAATAGGAGATGGGTAAGGACACAGGCAGCAACACATCAACATTAGGTTATTTACAGGAGAGGGAAAAGGAGAATCAGATGAGGGAGGAAACCCTTTAACTGCCTGTAAAATTTGTTTCTTTTGAAACCGGGAGCAAGATGGCAAATGTTAATATTTACTGAATTTGAGTGGAAAGAATGTGGTGATATACTATGACATATTGTTGTATATATGAAATTCTACTTTATAAACTGACATATAACGCCGCATACGGAGTAAAGACACACGGGTTTGCAGCCTCCAAGACTCAGTTAACTCACCTGTAAACTGGAGATGAATAGCACCTGCCTGGGCTCCTCTAGGCGTTGTTGTCAGGATACAAAGACGTTTAATAAGCAGTGAAGCTCCACGCAGCTAACATTATTATTATTGTTGATGTTTACGACTGCATCGCACACTCTGCTCTTGATAACTGGACGTCTACTTCCTAGCCCAGACTTGTCAGCGTTCACACAAAGACACCTCGCAACACTCTAGCCTCTGTTACCGAGACTCCCACCCACCTCCGGGTGTCCGACCCACCCCTCATCAACTCCCATCTACCTCCACGCTTCCACCACCGCCCCCCACCAAGCTTCCCCCGCCCATCTTCAGGACAGGTGGGTCTTATTCCCGGTTGCCCTAATGCAGAGAAAGACGAAAGCCTGGGATCTCATTAGAAGGGCTCAAATCCCCCACAGAGCACATCAATCTGCTTCTTAGCTCAGCCCCTCATTCCTTCCCAACGCAGGGCCTCAACAGCCTGGCCCTTTGCCTCAAAACCAAGTGGGGCTGGGAAGCAGTCATTACAGTGGCGCCCATGGACTAAAGAGGAGGACCTTTCTGCTTTTCGGAACAGGTTTGTTTTTTTATTTTTTTTGGCTGCACCGTGTGGCTTGCAGGATCCTAGTTCCCTGACCAGGGATTGAACCCCGGGCCACAGCAGTGAAAGCACCAAGTCCTAACCACTGGAACACCAGGGAACTACCTTCTGCTTTTCTTTTGGAGCAAATTTTCCACATTTCAAGAATATGATGAGAATGCTCTCCAGTCTAGGCTTCTACTCCATGTGGGAGGAGGCTGGGGATAGTGGTACATCTCTGTGCATGGAGCAGCAAACAGACCTGCCCAGGGGGGGAAGATTAGGACAGGAGAGGTGTGGATCTCCAAACTTTCTCCTGAGAAACTGAGGGTGCAAAATAATAGGACTAGTTTCCATGAGCCAGGAAGATTCACTCGCAATTCCTCCTCTATGAGTGTTGAGTGTCAGTGTGTGTGTGTGTGTGTGTGTGTATAACCCAGATACTGTGCTTAGTGCTTCCACATATATACTCTCCTTGTAACAGTCCTCTGAGGTTAGGTCATTCATAATTCAAGGCCAGACCTTCCTACTCTAAGAGGATGTCTTAATCCATCACCTCTTCTATTTCATGGAGGCCCCAATAGGGACGACGTTTTGCTGTGTACTAGAAAGACGTGCTGTTGACTCATTTAATCCTTGAGCACGGGGGTCCTGCCCATGTTCCCTCACTTTTAGTATAATGTCTGATTCCTGAAAGGTGCTCCATCCATGTATGCAAACCAAGTCATAGTCAGACAGTAAGTCAAGCTTCCTTTAATTTGGGAAATTCTGCAAAAGAACCAAAGAGCAATGGTCTTCACCAGAGTTGGTGCTTCTTAAATTAGTAAGCAGCTCAGATCTGGGGATATGTTGGTGGGAAAAAATGGACTTTTTTGCAAGCTTAGATTTTGTGACCTCATAATGTAGTGTTTGGTGATTCTTTGTTGCAATACAAGCTAAGGCACATTCTTTCATTTTTTTCCATTAAAACCTTATAGATGAGGAAACTGGGGCTTATAAAGAGTAAGTAACTTGCCCATAGTCACCCAGCTGGTAAGTGTCAGCACTGTGGCTGTGAACATGTGATGGCCTCTGGCTCCAGCGTCCCAGAGCCCAGCCTCTACCCTGAACTGAAACAGCGGGAATTCACCCCTTAGGATTTGCATCTTTGCTGCCAGGCTCTTGGCATGGGTGAGTGTGAGGCCGGCACACAGCCACCTTCGGCCCTCTCCATTTGGCCTCTTGGTGACTGCTCTTTTTCAGCTGCTCTGGGTCTACCACCCAAAGTCTGGGAGGTGCAACTCTGGGAAAATTCATTTTTTATTCATCATATATTCTTGCCCTATCGTTACACATGTGCCATTTCTTCTGCCTCACTCTTCCTCAGAACCTGAGCCCCTGTATCGTGCCTCATGTGGCTGGCGTGGAGGAGCTCACAGAAAAGTGTAAGTGACAAGGTTCCTCCACCCATCTCAAACTAACATATGATGATCCCCCAAGCAAATATTTTGGAAAAAAATATCCTCATTCAGAAAATAACTTCAGTGGAAAGCTAAATCATCATTACTATTTTAAGCTGAAGATGGAGAGTTTAAATCTCTTGCAGTTTACAAAGGCATGGAAAAACCAAGGCCATCTCCTGTTGTGCTAATTTACTCTGTCATTAAAAAACAACATTATTTTTATGTTGAAAGTAACACAGACATATTACGTAATTGAAGGCAAAATTCTTCTGAGTTTTAAGATAAAACCAAAGACATCAAAAAAATGTCAAATATGCAGCAGGCTGCTTTAGGCTACAATCCAGCAAATGCTCATTGGGAGCCTCCTATGTGCCAGGCACAGTGCAGAGCTCCCAATTCGAGCACTGAGTAGGGCAGTGCCTTTCTGTTTCTTCCAGAACCTGAAGTCTAGTGAGAAAAACAGTTATGAAAGCAGTACCTCTAAGTGTGTTGAGTATTATAAAAGAGAGCAAAGAGCTGTGGGAGCATACAGCTAGGGGAGTGGTAACTTCAACTAGGATTCAGGAAAGACTCTTTGGAGGAAGTGACTGTTAAGCAGTGATCTGGGAAGTGATGAATGGGGAAATAAGATACATGAAATTTCAAAAACCAAGACACAGCATGGGTGTCCTAGGAACTGAGAAAGCAGTGGGGTCAGTGGCTGGGGTGGCGGGGGAAGTACCTAAATAAGAAAGTAGGAAAAGCACTGACTTATTGCATACAACTGTGGCACAACCTCCCATAAAACTTGAAGAGTCAAATATTAGGCAAATAAATGATTTAACAAAATTACCCCTAATGGGCATTTACATTCTAAAACGGAATGCCAGACCCATAAAACCTGAGAGAACCAACTGAAAAACAACATGAAACAGTAAGAGAATTCAGAGATGAGTTGCATAGTAAATATATAAAACCAATGGATTTTCCTAAGCCATAACTTGTTAGAAATTGTGGTAAAAGAAAAGATCTCATTAAAAATACCAACCACAAAGAATCCTAGGGATAGATGTAACAAATAATTTGCAAGGTCTTTATTAAAAACACTTTAATAATCTATTGACAGACCTAAAGATGACTTAAGAAATTGAAAGACAAACTATGGTCTTTGATGGAAAGATATCAATTTTTCCTAAATTAATTTATACAGGTAATTAAATCTCAGTTAAAATACCACTTTTTAAACTTAAAATAATATTAAAGTTTGTAAAACAACTTAAGATTAATTAATTTCTTGAAAATGAAAAACAATAAGAACTAGCCAAGTCTGATACCAAAACTATTTTAAAGCTATAATAATTTTAAAAGTTTGTTAGTAGGGAAAAAATATATTAGTGAATAAGAATAAAGACAATACATTAAAAGGATCATACACCACAATCAGGTAGGATTTATTCCAGAGATGCAGGGATGGTTCAACATCCAGAAATCAATGTGACACACGACATTAACAAAATTAAGGATAAAAATAATATGAGCATTTCAATAGATGCAGAAAAAGCGTTTGACAAAATTCAATATCCCTTTATGATAAAAACTCTCAACAAAGCAGGTGTAGAGGGAATGTACTTTAACATTAAAGGCCATATATGTCAAGTCCACAGCTAACATCATACTCAATGGTGAAAAGCTGAAAGCTTTTCCTCTAAGATCAGGAATAAGACAAGGACATCCACTTCTGCTGCTTTTATTCAACACAGTATTTTAAGTCTTAGACAGAGAAATTAGGCAAGAAAAAGAAATAAAAGGCATCCAAATCAGAAAGGAAAAAGTAAAACTGTCACTACGTGCAGATGGCATGATATTATATATAGGAAACCATAAAGACTCCACCGAAAAACTGTTAGAACTAAAAAATGAATCCAGGAGACAAAGTTGCCAGATACAAAATCAATACACGAAAATTTGTTGCATTTCTCTACACTAATAGTAAACTATCAGAAAGAGGAATTAAGAAAACAATCTCATTTATAATTACATCCAAAAGAATAAAATTCCTAGGAATAAATTTAATCAAGGCAATGAAAGACCTCTATATTGAAAACTATAAGCTGTTAATGAAAGAAATTGAAGAAGACACAAATAAATGGAAAGATGTTCCATAATCATGGACTGGAAGAATTAATATTGTTAAAATATCCATATTGCCCAAAGCAATCTACAAATTCATTGAAATCCCTACCAAAATTGTAATGGTATCTTTCACAGAAAGAGAACAGACAATATTAAAACTTGTATGGAACCACAAAAGGCTCCAAATAGCCAAAGCAGTGTTGAGAAAGAAAAACAAAGCTGGAGGCATCATGCTCTCTGATTTCAAAGTATATTACAAAGTTACTGTGATTAAAACAGTACGGCAGGACTTCCCTGGTGGCGTGCAGTGGTTAAGAATCTGCCTGCCAATGCAGGGGACGCGGGTTCAATCCCTGGTCCGGGAAGATCCCATAGGCCATGGAGCAACTAAGCCCATGCTCCACAACCACTGAGCGTGTTCTCTAGAGCCCACAAGCCACAACTACTGAGCCCATGTGCCATAACTACTGAAGCCCGTTCACTAGAGCCTGTTTTCCGCAATGAGAAGCCCGGGCACCACAACGAGAGTAGCCCCCACTCGCCACAACTGGAGAAAGCCCACACACAGCAATGAAGACCCAGTGCAGCCAAAAATAAATTAATTAATTAATAAATTTAAAAAAAAAACAGTATGGCACTGGCATAAAAACAGACACAGAGATCAATGAAACAATATTGAGAGACCAGAAATAAATCCACACTACAGGAGCCAAGAATATACAGTGGGGAAAGGACAGTTCCTTCAATAAATGGTGTTGGGGAAATTAGACAGGCACTTGCAAAAGAATGAAACTGGACCACTATCTTACATAATACACAAAAATTAACTCAAAATGTATTAAAGATTTACTTACTTGAAAGTAAGCCCTGAATCCATAAAACTCCTAGAAGGAAACACAGGCAGTAAGCTCCTTACACAGGTCTTGGCGATGACTTTTTGAACCTGACACCAAAAGCAAAAGCAACGAAAGCAAAAATAAACAAGTGGGACAATATCAAACTAAAAAGCTTCTACACGTCAAAGGAAACCACCAACAAAATGAAAATGCAACCTACCAAATGGGAGAAAATATGTGCAAATAATATATCTGATAAGGGGCTAACATCCAAAATATATAAAGAGCTCATATGACTCAATGGCAAAAAAAAAAAAGTCCAATTAAAACCTAGAAGATATGAATAGACATTTTTCAAAAGGAGACAGACAGCCAACAGGTACATGAAAAGATGCTCAACATCATTAATTATTGGGGAAATGCAAATCAGAACCACAATGAGATATCACCTCACACCTGTTAGAATGTCTATTAACAAAAAACAAGAAATAAGAAGTTTTGGCAAGGATGTAGACTTTGTCCGTTATTGATGGGAATGTGAATTGGTACAGTCACTATGGACAATAGTAGGGAGGTTCCTCAAAAAATTAAAAAAGAGAACTTGAACCATATGGTCCAGCAATTCTACTTCTGGGTACTTATCTGAAGAAAACAAAAACACTAATTAGAAAAGATATATGCAACCCTATGTTCATTGCAAACAACATGGATGAAACTTGAGGACATTAGGATAAGTGAAATAAGTCAGACAAAGAAAGACAAGTACCATGTAATCTCTCTTACATATGGAATCTTAAAAAAAAACAAAACAAAAACAAGCAAACCAAAAAACAAGCTCACAGATACAGAGAACAGATTGGTGGTCGCAAGAGTCGGAGGGTAGAGGGATGGAAGGAAGAGGCAAACTGTGTTGTGTGTGTGTGTGTATATACATATTAGTTTAAATAAATTAAATTTTAAAAAATTTTAAAAGAATCCATAAACAGAACCAAATTCATAAAGGAACTTAATATATGAAATAGTAACACTTCAAAACAGTAGGGAAAAGGTGATTTGTGAATAAATGGTGTTGCAACTGATTGGAGGAAAAAAATAAAGCTAGATCTCTACCTCACTTATTACACCAGCATCAGTGCCAGATGGATCAAGAATTTAAATGTAGGGGCTTCCCTGGTGGCGCAGTGGTTGAGAGTCCGCCTGCCGACGCAGGGGACACGGGTTCGTGTCCCGGTCCGGTAAGATCCCACATGGCGCAGAGCGGGCTGGGCCCGTGAGCCATGGCCGATAACCCAGCGCATCCAGAGTCTGTACTCCGCAATGAGAGAGGCCACAACAGTGAGAGGCCCACGTACCAGAAAAAAAAAAAAAAAAAAAAAAAAGAATTTAAATGTAAAAAAGAAACTATAAAACTTCTGGAAGAATAAATGACTATATTAAAAATTATGATTATTTAAAATAAAAATATACTATAAGTCAAGAGAAATGACAAGTTGGGAAAATTTTAACTTATGTGACAGGAAAGGGGCTAATTTCTTTCATTCTTAAAAAGCTCATGCAAATAAAATAGAGAAATGATGAACAATGCAGATCAGTGGTCAATTACTAAAAAGTGAAATAAAAAAGTAGTCAGTAGATATGAAACTATGCTCAACATTACTCATAAGTAAAGACATGCAAATTACACAGCAACAAGAGACCAGTTTTAACTCAGATCGTGGGAAGCTAATGTGAGGAGGTCCTATTCTGAGAAGGCTATGGAGAGGCAAACAGGCAAGAGCTAAAGCAAGGGCTGGTGAACCGGTTCCTTTCCGGGAAAAAAAAAACTTGGCAAAATCCATCCAATTTTAAAGGGACTGTTATAGACTGAATATCTGCATCCTTCCAAAATTCATATGCTAAATCCTACCCCCCCTAGTGTGATAGTATTAGGAGGTGATTAGGAGGTATTTAAGAGGGAGGTGATTAGACCATGCAGGTGGAACCCTCATGAATGGTATTAGGACCCTTATAAAAAAGAGACCCCAGAGAGTTCCCTCACCCCTTCCACCATGTGAGGACACAGGAAAATGAAGGCCATCTATGAACCAGGAAGGGTCCTCACCAGACACTGTTATTTCCTGACACCTTGATCTTGGACTTTCCAGCCTCTGGAACTGTGAGAAATAAATTTCTAAGCCACCCAGCCTACGGTGTTCTGTTATAGCAGCCTGAGTGGACTAAAACAGATATCATTTAACTTAACAATTACTTTGCCAGGAATTTACCTATATGTAAATGTACCTAAATATGTTGGTCAAGAAATGCATAAAAGTGTGTTCATTGTGGCGTTATTTGATTACAAAAAAGAGGAAAGAAACCCACCAATTAGGGGTTATATAAAGTACAGGGCTACCGTATGATGATTCTTATGCAGGTATGAAAAAGAATGAACTAGTTTTGTGTGTACAGAGATAGGGGAAAAAAGAGGTGCAGAACTGTGTATAATATCATCCTTTTTCTGTCAAAAAGGAAACATAATAGATAAATGATGACGATAGGTAGACAGAGGGAGAGAGGGCGGGAGGGAGCAAGGGAGATGCACACTGGTATAGGCGTAAACACGTTTTCTGAAAGCAATCAGAAGTATTTTATCTGTGGCTACCTTTGGGTAGAGGCATGGGACTGAGGGGTGCAGACTTTTATATTTCATTTTACAGTTTTAAAATATACAGAGGGGCTTCCCTGGTGGCGCGGTGGTTGGGAGTCTGCCTGCCGGTGCAGGGGACGCGGGTTCGTGCCCCGGTCTGGGAGGATCCCGCGTGCCGCGGAGCGGCTGGCCCCGTGAGCCATGGCCGCTGGGCCTGCGCGTCCGGAGCCTGTGCTCCGCAATGGGAGAGGCCGCAGCGGTGAGAGGCCCGCGTACTGCAAAAAAAAAAAAAAAATACAGATTATCCACTTTCATTTATTAAAATATGAACATGGATTACCTGAGTAGTGGGATAATGAACTTTTTTCTTTTCTTGAAATGACTGTAGTTTAAAAAAAAAAAAAACAGTTTGGTGGAGGAATAAAGAAAAAGATAACAGGTAAAGTCTTGACCCAAAGGAATAAATCTCAGTGGTGACCTGTCTGATACTGTTGGAGCCCCAGGAGGAGGTCTTTCTAGAGGGGACTTTCCAGCATCTCACAGATTTGCCCACTTGCCTTGCATAACGATGGTCTTCCCATACATGCCCATCAGGGAACTTGGCTTCAGCATCACCAGAGTTAAAGTAAACCGAAGGAAATTAGGCTTAGAAAACACTGTCATTATGATGTGTGCAAGCATTTTCTCTCTATCGATAAACCTCAGTGAGATGACAAGAACAGATATAGGCTCACCTCATGCCTCGTCTTCCCCCCCGTAGTTGGGCAGACTAACTGCCGAACTGTGGGCCCGGCACGCCCCAGTGGTCTAAACTTGCAGGGTTTCAGCTGGATACCTCAGGAACACGTGCTGTGATCCTGGTGGGTCTGCCCTGCATCACCAGTTTCTGAGGCTCCTCTTTGCCCATGCCCTTCTTGGAAGACAATTCTGCCCAATCAATCTGTACTGAAGCAGCTCTCTGAGGCCAGCTGTGTGTGTGGCATCCTGTGGGTGCAAGAGGTGGTAAACTCAGAGCCTACACTCAAAGAACTACTGGATGCTTCCGAGGAGCCTCAGAAAACAATTAGGCAGCCAGGGGAATATAGGGACCTGAAGAAAGAATTTCAGCCGGAGTTTGAGACGCAGCAAACGTTGTGGGTTGACTGACCCAACCAGCTAACCTCCTCTTCGTCTATACAGCAAGGGGTGGCCCTGTAACACCGTTTGGGCAAAGAGGTACAAACAGAAATCTTTGCGCTAAAAGAAAAAAAACATTTGCCGAAAGGCCAGACCCAGTCACCATGTTCCTTTGGCCTTTGCCCCTGCCCGCTTTTTCTTAATTTGGGGACGTGGCCCTGAGGCTGAAGGGGACGTAGCCACCTGACAACCAGTGGCGACATGCATGAGGGTAAAGCCAAAATGCTTCGAAGGGCAGAGTGCAAGATATAAAGAACCTGAGTCTCCACAGACACTGTTGGGCCACTGCACCAGCTCTGATTACCCACATCCAGATTTTTTGTTACGTGAGGAAAAATAAGCTTCCCATTTGTTTAAGCTGCTACTAATCAGATGTTCTATTATTTGCAGCCAAATCCATTGTTAACTGATACACCTGGTCTTAAGAGGCAGTAGCTCCCATACAGTGGAAAGTGCCTGGAATTGAAAGATTTGGCTTCAGATTCCAGTACTGTGGTTTACCAGGATAAATTATTACTTAACTTTTCTGGGTCTCTGTCTTCCTTGGTATAAAATGGGGCTAATAAAGCTATGCAGATGATGGGGCCTTGTTTTTCAACCTTCTGACTTTTTTTTTTTTTTTTTGTGGTACGCGGGCCTATCTCCCGCTGCGGAGCACAGGCTCCGGCCGCGCAGGCCCAGCGGCCATGGCTCACGGGCCCAGCCGCTCCGCGACGTGTGGGATCCTCCCAGCGCGGGGCACGGACCCGTGTCCCCTGCATCGGCAGGCGGACTCTCAACCACTGCGCCACCAGGGAAGCCCCCTTCTAACCTATTGAACCCACAGAGAAGACTTCTGCATTCTTCCATTTCCTCCCAGTGGGACAAAGTACGATGGTGTGGCCACTGTGTGTCAAATAAAGAATGCGGAGCCCTCTGTCCTGCCCTGTGTGTGTTCTTGGATGTTCTCCTAACCTCTTCAATTTCCTCATCTGTAAAATGGAAGTGAGTGGAAAGGGGTGAGGGATGGAGTTGCTTAGTTAAGCTCTGGAGTTCATTCTCCTTCTATTTACTGATGCCTTACAGTCCTTGGGACATAGAAAGGAACATCTGATCGCTCATTTATCCCATAAATGTCTACTGAGCACCTCCTCTGTCCCAGGCACTGGCTTAACCAGTGGAAATACTGCTGTGAATAAAACAGACAACATCTTATATCCTGATGAGGAAGACAGGCAGTAAATGAGCAAAAACATAAAGAAACGGGATAATTTCAGAAAGTATAGGAGCTGTGAAGAAGAAAATGGGACAAGGTAATGGAAGAGAGTATGCCTGGGGTAAGGGAGCTACTTGCAAAGAGATGGGTCAGGATAAGCCCCTCTGAGGTGTAACCTTAGCCGAAATGAGGGGCTAGCCCACATCCCAGCTCTGTGACTGGGTATGTAGACTGGTCCTCACTGCAAAGATGTTTCCACGATGGCGAGCTCCAAGTCCATGATGGCATCCTAATGGGCCCAGGCTGTGGGCCTTCGTGGCCCACTGGAATCATCAAGGTGGGTACACGTAAGCCTAGTGGTATCCAAAGGAGAGGATGAGGGAGCTGATGCCTGTGCAAGCCAACCCAAGGCAGGCAAAAGATACTGCACTTCTCTTTTATCTACTAGCTGATCTCATCATTCTTCATTTTTCAGGGGGGGTGTTCTTTATAATAAATATGATACATTACTGGGATAACAGTAATAGCAAACACCTAATAGTGCTTGCTATGTACTTTGACATTGTTCAAAGTACTCACATATACTGACTCTAATCTTCACAACTCCATGAGGTACATACTGATATTCTCTCCACCTTACAGAGGAAGAAACAGAGGCACAGAAAGTTAAGTGACTTTCCCAGCTCAGGAGTGTCAGAGTGGGACTTGGAGCCGGGCAGCCTAGTATCATAGTGAGTTCTCTTAACTATTGCACTGTGTAACCTTCATGTAAAAAATTTGTTTTTAAGCATATTACAGTTTTATTGGAGGTTCAGCTTCAAATTTTTTAGAAATCTTCTGTCAAGGAGGTTGGAGACTGTAGCATTTGCTATAAAGTCAGAGACAGCTGGGTTTAAATACTTGTCAAAGAAAAATAGTATTCGTGACCCTTGTTAAAAACGGTAAGGCAGACTATTCAAGGTGGGCTACTGCAATGGAGTTTAGCTGTAGGGGAGGAAGATGGGGTGCAACTCTGAACACAAGAAGGCAAGTGGAAATTTATAGTCAAGGAGCAGAGTACGGGTTACTGGATGGGAAACTACTAAGAAGAAACATGGGGGTAAGGGAAATTCTGGCTAAACCAATTTTAATAGGATTTTTGCTAAAAGCAGGCCGGGGTGTGGGATGAGAAATTTGATCAGATATCAAGGGCGGGGGATATTCACTAAAATGACCCAGCAGGATTTGAGCTAAAACTGGACTAAGTGGGCCAAGGACAGAGCCTAAGAGTGAAGCCTAGTCACAAAGAGGCCTCAGAGGAACCTGACTCAAGTTTGGTAAAGGAAAGTCTTTGTCATTCCCAGCACTGTTACTTCCTGGTTGGGTTAACCTGGGTAAGTTAACTAACTTCTCTTAGCTTCTGATTTTTCATCTGGAAAAAGATAATAATATCTTCCTTAAACATTACATGAATCAAATGAAATAATGCTCAATAAATACTTGCACACTGCCATGTCTAGTAAGTGCTATTAAGATCATTGTTATTAGAAAGCTCTTGCTGGAGAACTAAGTCATTCCTGATGAAACCAGGCTCTCAGGAATCTTAAATGCCACTGGTAAGAGTGTTACTTGGCAAGGCATTATTGCAAGGCAGGTTTGGCATATCTATCAAAATATAAAACATGGGGGCTTCCCTGGTGGCGCAGTGGTTGAGAGTCCACCTGCCGATGCAGGGGACACGGGTTCATGCCCCGTTCTGGGTAGATCCCACATGCCGCAGAGCGGCTGGGCCCGTGAGCCATAGCCACTGAGCCTGCGCATCCGGAGCCTGTGCTCCGCAACGGGAGAGGCCACAACAGTGAGAGGCCTGTGTGATGCAAAAAAAATATATATATATATATATATATATATATATAAAACATGGCATATCTTTGGAGACTAATTTCATTTCTGGAAATATATTCTAAGGAAATAATAGTATAAGAGTACAAAGACATTTCCGTGGATGTCCATTGCAGCATTATTTAACATAGTAAAACTTGCACAATAACCTAACTGTCCAACAGTAGGAGACTGGTTAAATACATAATGGTCTTCATGTAGTAGAATGCTATGCAGCCATTAGATGTGTTCAGTGATAAGTAAAAACAACCATAATCCGTTACGTGCCAAAAGCAGGTTGCAAGATAATACATATAACATGATCCCATTTTTGTAAAAACAAAACAAACAAAAAAATCAATACGAAATATCTGTTTTTATGTGTGGATGACTAGCTAGGCCTATGTGCATTTAAAAAAAACAAAACAAAACCCTGGAGGATAAACACCAAAACGTTAGCATTATAGCTCTACTTGGTCCTGGTATAATAGTCATTTGTGCTCCTGACCCAATATTTCTGGCTCCCAACCATGAAGACACATAGTAGGAGCGTACTCCCTTGCTCCATTGTAGTGGGGTGGGACCATGCGAGCGTCCTAGCCAGTGAGTTGTAAGCCAAAGTACACGTATCATTGCTGGGTCAAGTGTGTGACTGTTGGAGTGAGACTCTCCATTGCTCCCTTCTTTCCCCTCAGCCACAGCAACTGGCAGTGTTCCAAATGTTAAGCGGCAGCTCTACCTATCTGGGGCCCAGAATGAGGAAGATGACACTGGAGTAGATGCCCCAGGCAACCTTCTGACACAATGATCATGTAGCTTGCAGAAAAAAAAGACCAATGGTTTTAAACCACTGACACTGCTAATTATTTGTTACCTTAACAAAACCCAACCTGTACTCCTGATGATAGGGAGTATGGCTGATTTTTATTTTCTTCTTTGGTTATTATAGTTTCTGATTTTTCCCCTCTGGCTAAAGCCAAAACACGGGCAGGATTTGTGGGTCGGTCCAAAAGCCTCATTACAGGAGCATCTAGACTAGAGAGGCCAATTTCCCTCCTCTTCCAGGCTGGCCATGGAGAGGACCCTGCCTTGGTGAGGGGTCTGCTGGCGCAGGAAAGAGGAGAAACCAGAGTGAGGAGAAGGCAGGGCAGACCGCACACGGCTGCGCTGGCTCATCAGGGGACAGGCCTGGGCTGGCTGGATGCTGGAGGCCTAAGGGCACCAGGTATTGGGACAGAAAGTAAATAAAGCGTTGTGTTTATGGGAATCCCTTAGTGTTACTTACTGCCAGCCTCGTCTGAAGTTCAGAGCCTCCCATCACAGAATACAAGGGCCCTCCTATCCGCTCTCTCCACTTTCTATCTGATCCACAGCCCGTTACTCGAACAATCCTTGTAAGCAGCAGTTCGATGGTATCACTCCTCTGCTCAGAAACCTCCCCCCTGAAGAAAAGCTAACGTTGAAGATCCTCTTAGTGACTTTTCAGCAGCCTAAAATGAGGCTATGGATGTCTCGGATGTATTTTCTCCTCCCTTTCCTCAGCCTCTTCCTCCTCCCAGGAAGGTCCCTCATTCCCTCTCACGCCACATCCCCTGAGACCTACCCAGCCCCGAGGTGTCCCATCACCTGCAGGTAGCCGTCCTAGATGACCACAGCCCGGAGAAGCGCCTTCAGAGCCCCGAAGCGTTTACTTTCTCTCCAGCAACCGGGCCTACACCGTCCACCTATGACTTCTGATCCAATCCAACAGGCAGCTCTCCATCAGGGCAGAGACCCCGTCTTATGCATCTTTGTCCAAAAGCCAGTACTTTGGACAAGGAGCTGCTCCACGAACACTTGGGTCATGATCAAACCAGGGTCCCTGCTCTGGTGGAGAGGGAGGTCAATACCCACTACCTATGAACCACCACCCACAGTTCTGCCTTCAGAAAACCTCCCCAAAGGCACCCATTTCCTCCAGGGCTTTGAAGGGAGACACGTGCAATTATTTCAAAGTCATTCTTTATGTCTGTTCTCAAAAGCTGGTAGAATTGTCTGATCAGACAGTACTAATAAGAAAAAGAATTTTTCAGGACATATTTTTTTAAATGTAGTCTACTCCACCTAGTGTTTTACCTAAAGAATGATGAAACCTTGAAAATTAAGGGGAAGGAAAATCCTTTACCAAGAGATTCTACTGCATTGAACTTGCCACATCCTTTGGGACCAGCTAGTATAATCTTTAAAACCCAAAAAGACCCATTAGGATGGCTATTGTTTTAAAAAATAGAAAATAACAAGTATTGGTGAGAAACTGGAACCTTGAGCACTGCTGGCGGGAACGTAAAACGGTACAGTCACTGGGGACAACAGTATCGTAGTTCCTCAAAAAAATTACAACAGAATTACCAAATGATCCAGCAATTCTACTTCTGGGTGTATATACCAAAAAGGGCTGAAAGCAAGAATCTGAATAGATATTTGTACACCCATGTTCACAGCACATTATTCACAATAGCTAAAAAGTGGAAGCAATCCAAATGCCCATCGACAGATAATGAATAAGCAAAATGTGGTACGTATGTACAGTGGACTTACTCAGCCTTAAAAAAGAAGGACGTTCTGACACATGCTACAACATGGATGAACCCTGAAGACACGCTAAATGAAATAAGCCAGTCACGAAAGGACAAATTCCATTTCTATGAGGTACCTAGAGTAGCCAAGTTCATAGAAACAGAAAGTAAAACAGAGGTCGCTAGTGGCTGGCTGGAGAGGAAACAGGCAGTTACCATTTAATGGGTATGGATTTCAGTTGGGTAAGACGGAAGACGTTCTGGAGATAGAGGGTGATGATGGTTCACAACGCTGTGAATGTACTGAATACCACCGAACTGTACACTGAAAAATCGTTGAAATGGTAAACTTTACATTATGTATATTTTACCACAATAAAAAAAAAAAGAGAAGGTGATAGACTTTTCAAAATTCAAAAAATTACAGAGAAACAACTTGTATTTTCACTAAACATGTTTAGAAATGAAATAGAAGATGAGAGGGATGTTCTTCCAGGTCAGAGAGAACATGGCCCTGTGACCTCTCGCCCCAAAGTCCTTCTCCCAGAAATTGGTTGGGTTCACTCTGAGCACCTGTTACTTGGAACCTGAGGATTAAATGAGTCTAAAACTTTGTGTCTCTCCTCTTCTAAATGGCACAAAAGGCATGTACATTTATTGATTCTGTAAGCATTCTTCTTGCAGTCCAAGGCTGGCCAACCATGACCTAAACTTGTAACTCCTTACTACTATGTCTAAAGTCAATATTGCAAATCAATCACAAATTGTTCCCACTGAGACCCGATGCAGATTCAGAATCCTTCTCAACACATCTCTATAACTGTAATACTGGTAAATGGGTGTTAGCATGAGGCAAATGTAATTTGCCATCAGTAGGTACAGAGGACCTCCCTCAGGGCTTGCAGGCACTTGCATCAAATCCAAGGCGGGGTTTGGTATTAAGAGCTGTGGCCTACCAGAGCAGGAGGGGTGAGTACTACTATGTTCAGTAAGTACACGGTGGTATGTGGCCTCGCAAGAATCCAAAGCCAGGCTCAGCCATGAGCCAGCTCCTTCAGCAAGCCTCCAGGGCCAGGCAAGTGCCTGTGAATAAATGGAGATATAAGTCAAAATCAACATTAACTTGGTTTTCTCCCTGCAGTGTGCATAAAATTATGTAATGTAAGAATTAAGGAAGAAAAACAGAGAAACCCAGAGAGCCTGCTGTGTGTTGATGTGGGCCTTCTTTGCTAATATTTTTCTTGGTTTAGAAGAACTCAGAAGGCGGAAGACTCCTTACGGAACTTCCATCTTCAGAAGAGCTACTGGACTCTCTCTTTCCTCCCATCTGGTTCTGAAGGCCACAGCACCTTTGCCCTCCTCTGCCTCTGGCTCTGCCTACAGTTTCCCTGGCTCTAGACAGGCCTTGGGGTGGGTGGGCTCCTAGTACACTCCTGGGTCCCACCCAGGAGCCGGAAGATCTGCAACAGGGGAGTAGGTCTAAAAAAGATAATTCAAGGTCTCCCTTCTCCTACTCTGCTGAGCGTTTTAAATATGGGATCCTATTCATCATCTTAATAATCCTGTGCAGGATGTAGTGTTATTACCTCCATTTTACAGACAAAGAAACTGAACTTCAAAGAAGTTAGGTATCTAACCCAAAGTCACACAACGGCATGTGACAGAACTGGGACTCGGGCTCAGCTCTGTCCTCAGCTGAAGGCTGTGCCTGTAATGAGGCTGCCTCCTAACCATTCAGCAGGGCTCTTGCCTGCACTCCCTCCGTGCCCCGGCCTGACGTGCTCCTGCAGTCTTCTAGGAGTCTCTGATTGAAATGAATAAAACTCTAATAATGGAGTTTTCGGCAGTGGAGCCACCTAATTACAAGGCCTGCTCCTAGAAGATGTGCAGACTCGGGCTTTCCTGGATAGGACGGTACGTGCCACAGAGTCCTGCAGGAGAAATTGAGGCACTCCAGCTGTACCCTGGCCCTGTCTCTGACTCACAGGTAGGAAAGCCTCGGAGTCACTCTGATTTCAGTATGCTGGATAACGTGAGGGTATTAAAGTTAGGAGAAGCTTTCAAGGATTTCTAGCCCAACATTCTAAAAATCCTAAATACCATCTGAAGTTTGTTAATTCGTTTATTCACAAATATTTACTGAATGCTTACTATGTATCAGTATTTCCATCGGATTCCCAGGAAACTGAAATCCCTGAAGCATTGCTTTGGTAATCTTTCTCACTCTTTAAATGAACTAGATATAGTCACTGAGTGAACATCTGAAGCCCAGGCAAGTGAAACAGCTATGAGGTCCATGTTAGCTTAGAAATAGCCAACTCACTTCCAGCTGAAGTCTGCCGGAAGAGCAGAGAGGCCATCACATGTTTCCCTGGGCCTTCTGGACATGAAAACCCTAAGAAATGTGTCTTCTAGCCAATGTTTTTACCTTGATAGTCATTTTCCCCTATTTAGAAAAGTAGAGATCTTTTCTTCCCCCCAAAAGGTCATTTGTTAGAAGTAGAAGGGAACTGCCTCAACGTGATAAGGGGATATCTACAGAAACCCACAGCTTATATCACATTTAATGGTAAGAGACTAAAAGTTTTCTTCTTAAGATCAGGAAAGGCACAAGGAGGCCTGCTCTTACAACTTCTATTCAACATCGTACTGGAAGTTCTAGCAAGTGAAATTAGGCAAGAGAAAGGAGTAAGAGGCATCCAGTTGGAAAAAAGGAATAAAACTACCTCTATTTGCATATGACATGATACTACATAGCAAAAGCTTAAAGAACCCAGACAAAAAAACTATTAGAGCTAATAAATGAGTTCAGCAAGGTTGCAGGATATAAGATCAATATAAAAAAATCTATTGTATTTCTGGGCACAAGCAATGAAAAAAATCTTAAAATGGGATTCAGAAAACAATTCCATTTACGATAGCATCAAAAAAACAAAATACTTAGTAGTAATAAATTTAATCAAAGAAGTGCAAGATGTACACTGAGAACTACAAAACATTACTGAAAGAAATTAAAGAAGACCTAAATATGTAGGAAGACACCTTGTACTTATGTACTGGAAGACTTAATATTGTTAAGATGGCAATATTCCCCAAATTGATTTATAGGCACAATGCTATCCCTGTCAAAATTCCAACTATCTTTTTGCAGAAATGAACAAATTGATCCTATAATTCATATGGAAATGCAAGTGACTTGGTCAAAACAATCCTGAAAAAGAACAAAGTTGGAGGATTCACACTTGTTGATTTTAAAACTTCCTACAAAGCTACAGTAATTAAGAGGTTGTGGTATTGGCATGAAGACAGACACATAGATGAAGGGAATAGAATTGAAAGTTCAGAAATAAACCCATATATCTATGTGGTCAGTTGATTTTTTTGTTTTGTTCTGTTTTTTTGTTTTTTGTTTTTTTTGTTTTTTTGTTTTTTTGGCGGTACGCGGGCCTCTCACTGCTGTGGCCTCTCCTGTTGCAGAGCACAGGCTCCGGATGCACAGGCCCAGCAGCCATGGCCCACAGGCCCAGCCGCTCCGCGACATGCGGGATCCTCCCGGACCGGGGCACGAACCCGTGTTCCCTGCATCGGCAGGCGGACTCTCAACCACTGCGCCACCAGGGAAGCCCCTGGTCAGTTGATTTTTGACAGGGTATCAAAACTACTTAACGGGAAAAAATAGTTTTTTCAACTAATAATAGTACGAACACTGAATATCCACATGCAGAAGAATGAACGTGGACTCCTACCTCATACTATATACAAAAATTAATTCAAAATGGATCACAGATCTAAATGTAAGAATAAAACTATAAAACTCATGACACTATCAAAAAAGTGAATGGACAGGACTTCCCTGGTGGCGCAGTGGTTGAGAATCTGCCTGCCAATGCAGGGGACACGCGTTCAATCCCTGGGCTGGGAAAATCCCTCATGCCGCAGAGCAACTAAGCCCCTGTGCCACAACTACCGAGTCCGCGCTGTAGAGTCCGTGAGCCACAACTACTGAGCCCACAAGCCACAACTACTGAAGCTCACACACCCTAGAGCCCGCACACCACAACTACTGAGCCCATGCACCGCAGCTACTGAAGCCCGCGCACTCTAGGGCCCACATTTTGCAACCACTGAGCCCGCGTGCTGCAACTACTGAAGCCCGTGCACCTAGAGCCTGTGCTCTGCAACAAGAGAAGCCACCGCAATGAGAAGCCCGTGCACTGCAACGAAAAGTAGCCCCTGCTTGCCACAACTAGAGAAAGCCCGTGAGCAACAATGAAAACCCAAAACAGCCAAAAATAATAAAATAAATACATTAATTAAATAAAATAAAAAAATTTTAAAAAGTGAAAGGACAACTCATATGATGGAAGAAAATATTTGCAAATCAAAATATCTGATAAGGGTCTGGTATCCAGAATACATAAAGAACTCTTACAACTCAGCAATAAAGAGATAAATAACCCAATTAAAAAATGACAAAGAGGGCTTCCCTGGTGGTGCAGTGGTTAAGAATCTGCCTGCCAGTGCAGGGGACACGCGTTCAATCCCTGGTCCGGGAAGATCCCACAGGCCACAGAGCAACTAAGCCCAGGCACTACAACTACTGAGCCTGTGTTCTACAGCCCACGAGCCACAACTACTGAGCCCGAGTGCCACAACTACTGAAGCCCACACGCCTAGAGGCTGTGCTCCGCAACAAGAGAAGCCACCGCAATGAGAAGCCTGCACACTGCAACGAAGAGTAGCCCCCGCTCTCTGCAACTAGACAAAGCTCACGTGCAGCAACAAGGACCCAACGCAGCCAAAAATAAATAAATATTTTAAAAAATGACAAAGAATTTGAATAGACATTTCTTCAAAGAAGATATACAAATGGACAATAAGCACTTGAAAAAAATGCTTAACATCATTAATTATTTGGGAAAATGTAAATCAAAACCACGATGCGATACCTTTTTTAAAAAGAAAAAAGGAAAATAAGTATTGGCGAGGATGTGAAAAAATTGGAATCCTCATACACTACTGGTGACAATGTCTACTGGTGCAGCCAGTTTGGAAAACAGCCTGACAAGTCCTCAAAATGTTAAACATAGAGTTTTACCATATAACCCAGCAATTCCATGCCTAGATATATACCCAAGAAAATTGAAAACAAATTTTCAAACAAAACGTTGTACATGAATGTTCACAGCAGCACTATTCACAACAGCCAAAAAATGGAAACAACCCAAATGTGCATTGACTGATAAACAGACAAATACGTGGACAAATTCTATACAATAGAATATTATTCAGCCATGATAGGAGTGAAGTACTGATTTGTGCTACAATATTCAAGAACCTTGAAAACAGTATGCTAAGTGAAAGAAGCCTGATACAAAAGGCCACATATTGGATGATTTCATTTACATGAAATGTCAGGGGTAGGAAAATCCATTGAGACAAAAATTAGGTCAGTGGCTGCTAAGGGTCAGGGGAAATGGGGAGTGATTGCTAACAGCTATGGTTTTTCTTTATCGTGTGAAAATGCTCTGGGATTACATAGTGGTGATGGTTACATAACTCTCTGAATATACTAAAGGTCACTGAATCATACGTTTTAAATTGGTGAATTTTACAGCTATCTGAATCATATCTCAATAAAAAAGGTCAGTTGTAAAAGTAATTCCTATGCAACATTAATAAAAACTAAAAGAGTGAAAAGTTGTCTATTTTTTAAAAAATTTATGTTTTTGTCAGGGAAAGGGATTTTGTTCTCATTTCTACCACTGATCAGGAAGACAACTATTAAGATCATGCCCAATGACTAAACCAGCCGTGGTAACGGGCGCCAGGAAATTTTAAAAATATTGTTTCTGAGAAACTCAATTGTCTAAGTTTGAGTTTCCCCAGAAACGGATCCTAAAACAAAGATTTATGTGCAAATAGTCTATTTGGGAGGTGAAGGAAATACCAGGAGGGGAGCAGGAAAG
Organism: Lipotes vexillifer; assembly: GCF_000442215.2. Lineage (NCBI taxonomy): Eukaryota > Metazoa > Chordata > Mammalia > Artiodactyla > Lipotidae > Lipotes > Lipotes vexillifer. Next base: position 1,649,028 of record NW_006771471.1, on the reverse strand, counting down.
TGAGTCAGGGAAGGGAAGGCAGCCAATGAAGTGCACATATTATCAAACAAATCACCAAGGGTGGCTGGGGCTTGGTCCTATTGGGGAACCCTGTGAGTCAGCATAAACTGTTTCAGTTACCCTCACCCCCAGAGACAAGGAGTTGGGATATTTATACTGCAACTCCCACCATTGGTTGAGCGTTAGCTCCTCCAGCAGCAAGTGAAAGCCCTCAAGCAAAGAGAGGCAGATGCTGGTAGCTGGAAGCTGGGCAGACTTGCACTGAAGTGGGAAGGCATGACAGTTTATGGTATATCTGTTAATCGGAACTCTCAACAGATGATCATGGGTTCTGAAATAAAAACCTGGATTAGAGTTTTAGCTTCAGCACTTAGGGCAAGCTACCCAGCTTACTGAGACTCATTTCCTCATATGCAAAACGTGGGAGGGAGGGGGTAAGAACATACATCTCACAGGAGTGTTGTGAGGATGAGATAAGATGATATATACGAATGTTCCTTCAGTTTAGTTAGGGGGTCTTTTAATGTTTAAATTTTTATTTAAAAAATCTGTGGATGACAATAATACATCAAGGATTTCCCTGGTGGCGCAGTGGTTGAGAATCCACCTGCCAATGCAGGGGACACGGGTTCAATCCCTGGGCCGGGAAGATCCCACGTGCCGCGGAGCAACTAAGCCCATGCGCCACGACTACTGAGCCTGCGCGCCCTAGAGCCTGTGCGCCACAACTACTGAGCCCACGTGCCACAACTACTGAGGCCTATCCGATCTAGGGCTCACATGCTGCAACTACTGAGCCCGCATGCTGCAACTACTGAAGCCCGCACGCCTAGAGCCTGTGCTCTGCAACAAGAGAAGCCACTGTACTGACAAGCCCACGCACTGCAATAAAGTGTAGTCCCTGCTTGCCCCAACTAGAGAAAAGCCCACACGCGGCACCGAAGACCCAACGCAGCCAAAAATAATAATAATAAAATAAAATAAAATACATCAAATAAAGATATAACTTGTAAAATTGGAATGACATCTTGCTAATCTTCTTTGTTCACTTAGCTCTTGAAATGATGCGCATAACCCAGGAGCCCTGCCAGACTTTCTTTCTTTTTTCTTTTTTTTAAAAATAAATTTATTTATTTATTTATTTTTGGCTGTGTTGGGTCTTAGTTGCCGTGTGTGGCCTTTCTCTACTTGGTGGCGAGCAGGGGCTACTCTTCGTTGCGGTGCACGGGCTTCTCATTGTGGTGGCTTCTCTTGTTGCAGAGCACGGGCTCTTAGGCACGCGCACGTCAGTAGCTGTGACTTGCAGGTTCTAGAGCGCAGGCTCAGTAGTTGTGGCACACAGGCTTAGTTGCTCCAAAGCATGTGGGATCTTCCCAGACCAGGGCTCAAACCCGTGTCCCCCTGCATTGGCAGGCGGATTCTTAACCACTGCGCCACCAGGGAAGCCCCTGACATGTGACTTTATAACTGGCGTGAACAGCTTCACTAGCCTGAGTTACAAATACTCAGGTCTAACTTTTTTCTTCTTTGTAAAAACTGAAGTATAACTTACATATAGCACAGTGAACAAATTTTACGTGTACAGATTGATGAATTTTTGCATGTGTCTATATACTTGAAACACAACGCAAATGTAGATATAGAACATTGTTATCACCTGGAATTTCTCTTGAAGTCCTGTCCAAGTCTCCTTCCCCCACCCAGAGGTAATTACTATTCTGATGTCTATCTTCATTGAGTAGTTTCGCCTGTTGTTGAATTTCATATAAGAAATCAAAGCATATGTATTACTTTGTGTCTTTCTTCTTTCATTCACATAATTCTTTGATGTTCATCCATGTTGTTGCACGTATCCATAGTTTGTTCTCTTCTTATTGCTGAGATATTCCATTGAGTGAATATACCATGATAGATTTATTCATCAGCACAGCTGAGGGACATTTGGTGCTTTTCATGTTTGAGCTATGATGGATAAAGGTGCTACAAACATTCTTGTATATGACTATTTGTGGACCTATTAGCTTGGTTCTTTTGGAACTGAATTCCACCTAGAAATGGAATTTCTGGGTCACAGAGTAGGTGTATATGTACCTTTAGTGGTTACTACTCAACTGTTTTACAAAGTATTTAAAGTAATTTACATTCCCATAAGCAATGTATAAAAGTTCCAGTTGCTCCATATCCTCAAAAATACTTGGTATTTCCAGTTTTTACAATTTTAGTCATTCTAATGAGTATAGACTACTATTTTACTGTTGTTTTCATTTCCCTGATGAATAATACTGCTTAGTCCTATTTCCACATGCTTATTAGTCATTTGGATATGCTCCTTTATGAACTGCTTGTTGAAGTCTTTTGCTAGTTTTTAACTGTAAATTTTTTGCCTTTTTAAAATTTATTTGTAGGAGTTCCTTATATATTCTAGATTCAAATCCTTGCCTATTTGCTTTCCTTTTTTTTTTTTTTTTTTGCGGTACGTGGGCCTCTCACCGCTGTGGCCCCTCACTGCTGTGGCCCCTCCCATTGCGGAGCACAGGCTCAGCGGCCATGGCTCATGGGCCCAGCCGCTCCACGGCATGTGGGATCTTCCCGGACCGGGGCACGAACCCGTGTCCCCTGCATCAGCAGGCAGACTCTCAACCACTGTGCCACCAGGGAAGCCCGCCTATTTGCTTTCTTAATGAAGTCTTTTGATGAACAGAAGTTGTTAATCTTAATCAATTCCAATTTATTAACTTATGATTAGTGCTTTTTGCATCCTGTTTAAAAAATCTTTACCTATCCCAAGATCATTAGCATGGACATTTTTTCTTCTAGAAAATTTCAGCTTTAAGTCTATATCCATTCTGAATTAATTTTTGTAGCTGGTGTGAATAATGATTAAGGTTCTTTTTTAAAAGATACAGATATGTATTCCAGTATTATTTATTGAAAGAGCTAACTGTTCTCCACTGAAGTAAAGAAGGGCCTTTTCCATGAATCAAATGACTGTATACGCATAGGCCTACTATGGCCCCAATCAGTTACATCAATTAATTTGTCTATGCTTGTGCCACCAACACATTGTCTTAGTTACTGTAACTTTATATAATATTCCAGGAAGTGAGGGGGGCTAGAGACTGAATTCAGCCTTGTGACTAATGATTCAATCATTCATGCCTACGTAATAAAACCCTGATAAAGACTCTGGACACCGAGGCTTGGGTGAACTTCCTTGGCTGGCAATCATACTTCCATATTTTGGGTGATGTGCCCTAAGGATAAGAAAGCTTCACGTTTGGGACCCTCCTAGACCTCACCATACGTCTCTTCATTTGGCTGGTCCTTATTTGTATCCTTCACAATAAAACTGTAATAAAAATTACTTTACAGCACTTTCCTGAGTGATGTTTGTCATTCTATCAAATTATGAAACCTAAGAGGATAGTGGGAACCCCTGAATTTGTATCCAGTTGATAAGCAGTGTGGGTGGCCTGGAAACCCTGGAGCTTGCAGCTGGTGTCTGAAGTGAGGGGAGTTTTGTGGAGAATGGAGCCCTTAATTTGTGAAGTCTGCCCTAACTCTGGGTAGTCAACGTCAGAATTGCATTGCAGGCACATGCACGTTAAGGATTGTTTTGTCTTTTTGGAGAATCAAGCCCTTTATCATTACACAGTACCTCTTTATCACTGATAATTTCCCTTGTTATGAAGTCAGCTTTGTCTGAAATCAATATGGCTACTCTAGATTTCTTTTGATTAGTGTTAGCATGCTCTGTCTTTCTCTATTCCTTTACTTTTAATCTTTGTCTGGGTTTCTTGTTGACAGCATATAGTTGGGTGTTGTTTTTCTGTTAAATCCTCTCTGAAATCTCTGTCTCTTAATTGGTATATTTAGACCATTGACAGTTAGATTGATTACTTACAGGTAGTGTAAGTACCCTGAAACAGCATATTCCCAGATCTTCCCTCCTGTTCCTTTTAATATTGGTGTCATTCATTCCACTTATCCCTAAGATATAATCACCCAATACATTGTTGCTATTATTATTTTGAACAAACTGTTATCTGTTAGATGAATTAAGGATAAGAAAGATTAAAGATTTTATTTTACCTTCATTTATTCCTCTTCTAATGCTCTTTTCTTTTTTAAAGTAGATCTGAGTTTCTGACCTATGTCATTTTCCTTCTCTCTGAAGAACTTTTAATATTTCTTTCAGGACAGGACTACTGGCAATAAACGCCCTTAACTTTTGTTTGTCTGAGAAAGTTTTTATTCCTCCTTCACTTTTGAAGGATGATTTCACTGGATACAGAATTCTAGGTTTGTAGGATTCCCCCCACCCCCAAGTTTAAAACATTTCACTCCACTATAATCTTGCTTGTATGGTTTCTGAAAAGAAGTCTGATGTAATTTTTATCTTTATTCCTCTGTTTTTGTTTCTCACTTCTTTCAAGATTTTCTCTTTGTCTTTGATTTTCTATAGTTTTAATATGATATGCTTAGGTACTTTTTTTTTGGTATTTATCATGCTTGGCATTCTCTGAGCTTCCTGGATCTGTGGCTTTGTGTCTGCCATTAATTTGGAACATTCCCAGTCATCACTACTTCAAATGTTTCTTCTGTCCTTTTCTCTTGTGTTTCTCCATCTGGTATTCCCATTAAATTGTACGTTATTACACCTTTTGCAAAAGTTCCATAGTCCTTAGATTCTGTTCCATCTTTTTTCTTTTTTCTCCTTGCATTTCAGTTTTTAAAGTTTTATTGACAGTGTTTTTGTTTGTTTGTTTTCTTTTTCTTTTTTGTGGTACACGGGCCTCTCACTGCTGTGGCCTCTCCCGTTGCGGAGCACAGGCTCCAGACGCGCAGGCTCAGCGGCCATGGCTCACGGACCCAGCCGCTCCGCGGCATGTGGGATCTTCCCGGACCGGGACACGAACCTGTGTCTCCTGCATTGGCAGGCGGACTCTCAACCACTGTGCCACCAGGGAAGCCCTATTGACAGTTTTATTGAAGTTTTATTGATAAGCTCACTGATATTTTCCATGACCATGTCTAGTCTGCTAATAAGCCCAACAAAGGCATTCTCCATTTATTTTAGAGTTTTTGATTACCCGTATTCCCTTTTGATTCTTAGGGCGTCAATACCTCTGCTTATATAACCTACCTGTTCTTGTGCAATGTCCACTTTTACACTAAAGCCCTTCACATATTAATCATAGTTATTTTAATTCCAAAATCTCTGCCATGTCTGTGTCTGGTTCTGATATTTGCTTTATCTCTTCAGACTGTCAGGCTTTGTTTTTTGTTTTTCCTTTAGCTTTCCTTCTAACTTTTTAAAATTGAAAGCAGAGATGATATACTGGGTAAAAGAAACTGATTTAGATAGGCCCTTAGTGTGAAGTTTTATGTCTATCTGACTAGGAGGTAGGTGGTGTTTACAGTTGGCTGTAACTGTGGTGTCAGAGACTAAAATTTCTGCTAGTGTCCTTATTTTTGTCTCCCCCATTGTTTGGGGTTTTCCTAGAGACTTCTTAAACAGGGTCTGAGGGCTGCACTTCTTTTAGCTATAATCATCTACTATTACACAGAAGGTGGATTGATGTGGTAGTATGGTGTGTGTGTGGGGGAAAGTTTTCTATAGTCCTGTAATCAGATTTCAGCCTTTTAGTGAACATGAGTTGGGTATTTCCCTTTCCCCAGGGTGGTTAGGCTTTGGTAAAACCTCAGTAGATTAGACATTTGTAAATTAGTTTCCCTTAAGGGTAGGCCTTGCTGAGAATAGACAGCTCTGGATATATTTCAAAATGGTTACTTTTCCCCTCTCCCTGTTGGAAGCATGAGGGCATTTTTCTCCAATCTTCACAGTGACAAACTTATAGAACTCCTGGAGATAAAACTTACAAATGTGTGGAGGCCTCCCTAAAACTGGGCTTCCTCAGAGTTTTTAACTGTCACGCTTGTCTATACTGAGCTTGGAGCAATTTGTCAATTACAGTTTAAAATATTCCTACCAATATTGGCTGCAGTGAAGGATTTCCGCTCTATGAGCTGTGGCTCTCTGTAGCCACTTGTCTGTTGCTCCAGCTTTCAGGAGAGCAATTTCTCCTGTGACCCCAATTCTCTGATGGATCTAGAAAGAGTTGCTGATTTTCACTTGGTTCAGCTTTTATATTGTCATAAGGACAGGAGTGACAACTTCCAGAAGTTTTAAGACCAGAAAACAGAAGTCCACCAGGTCTGCTTTTGAAACTTAAATTAAGATATTGAGCCACTGGGCTTCCCTGGAGGTGCAATGGTTAAGAATCTGCCTACCAGTGCAGGGGACACGGGTTCGAGCCCTGGTCTGGGAAGATCCCACATGCCGCAGAGCAACTAAGCCCGTGTGCCACGACTACTGAGCCTGCACTCTAGAGCCCATGAGCCACAACTACTGAAGCCCATGCGCCTAGAGCCTGTGCTCCGCAACGAGAGAAGCCACTGCAGTGAGAAGCCCGCGCACCGCAACGAAGGGTAGCCCCGCTTGCAGCAAGCGGAGAAAGCCTGCGCACAGCAACAAAGACCCAGTGAAGCCAAAAATAAATAAATAAATAAATAAATAAATAAATAAATAAATAAATTTATTGTTATTATTTTTTAAAAAGGTATTAAGCCACTATATGTCCATATTAGCAGGAAGTAGTATGTCTTTATCTTGGGACCCCTGGCTGTAATATCCTAGAATCTCAGCATATAGTCTATAGCTAGTTGAGCTTTCAAATATCCCACAAGGAGGAACTATAAAATCTAATCAATCCACTAACAGATTTCCCTTTTTATTCCTTGTTTCTAAGATTACTACAATGACTATGTTAGACTGTGTCACCACTGAAAAGACCTGGCTCTCCGAGGCCAACGTATCACTGCCTTCTACTGCCATAACACTGTGATGGTCCTATTACCTCATTGGCACGTGTGTCTATGTGTGCTCCACCCTTGGGTCCCTGAGGTTATATAACTGCCCTTCCCATACATTCAGCCAAAGCCCCAAAGTGAACCAGCCATGCTAGCGTAGATCACTTTATAGGGGCATCTACAAACCCACATCCCCCTGTCTTCATGGTGAATTCCCTCTCACTTGAGCTTCCTTTCCTACAAGTAAGCTCACTCAGGACCACCTCAGTTCATCAAATCTTCAAAAGGGAAGCCATCAGGTCTGGACCCATTTGATTTGCTCACTTGCTGTCCAGAGACTAGTTCTGCATTCCAAGAAGTGTAAAGAGAGGCAGCATCCTTAAGGCACCTGTGGCTCTTCAGAAGCCTGCCCTGATGCTGGCTTGCATTTGCACAGAGCTAGAAGTGTCCGGGAATTTGCACCCAGCATGCCCCACAAAAAGTGGCCCTTTACCAACAGAGAAAACGCAGTTCTCTTGCCTCCGACTGGACAACTGTGACGTGTAATTAACGCTCCCAGGTTCCCCTATGGGATCAGGGTGGAGCTACCTCATATCCTTGCTTGGTTTCCTTCCTTTCCTTGTCCTGCTTCCTCTACGTCCTTACCTGTCTACCCTGGAAGCACTTCCCTAATCAACCATTTCCTCGTGGCTTTCATCTCAGAGTCTGCGCCTGGGGAACTCAAGACACCAACCAAAAGTTTCAAGGTGCTGAATGCCTTCTGGTCTTACATCTTCTCCTTAATCTACTCCAAAGCGATTTGCTTCCTCCAAGTGAAGTGGCTGACATTTAAATGCCAGCTGCTCATACAAATAAATAAATTTTTCTGTTCCTGCCCACCCACATTCTTTGCTATTGGTGATTTCCAATCTTTTTACTTAACATGTCTTCTTGTGCCTTTAGAGGCCTGAAAAGGTCAGGGCCCACAGTAGCCAAATAATTCATTTGATCAACCACCACTGTATTCAAGGAAGCTTGCTTGAACATTTACTCTAAAATCAGTTAATTAAGACTTCCTCTTTTAAGAATGTTCAACAGCTTCATTGAGGCATAACTGACATACAATAAGCTGCACATATTTAAAGTATACAATTTGATAAGTTTTGACATATGCACACACTCGTGAATCCATTACTACAGTCAAGACTGTGAACATATACGTCACCTCCAAGTTTCCCACACCCTTTACAGTGTCTCCCTTCCACTCCTTTCGTCCCTCTCCCAAGCAGCCATTAACCTGCTTTCTGTCATGATAGATTAGTTTGCATTTTCTAAAGCTTTATATAAATAGAATTGTATACTATGTATTCTTTTCTTGTAGCTGTTGGAGTTTTACACTCAGCATAATTATTTTGGGTTTCATCCGTGTTGGTGCATGGATCAAAGTTCATTCAACTGTTAAGTAGCATTCCATTGCATGGATACACCGCAATGTTGATAGGTTCACCTGTCAGGATACTTGGGTTGTTTCCAGTTTGGGGCTATTACAAATAAAGTTGCTATGAACATTCATTCACACGTCTTTGTATGAACGTGTACTTTCTTTTTTCTCCTGGGTGAACGTTTACACATGAAATACTTGGATCATATTGTTTGTATATGTCTAATTTCTTAAGAAGCTGCAAAAACGCTTTCCAAAGTGGTTATATCGTTTTATACTCTCAGCAGCAACATATGAAAGTTTCAGTTCCTCTGCATTTTCACCAAATCTTGGTACAGTCAGTCTTTATGATTTCAATTTAATTGTAATTTAATTTAATAGATGTGTAATAGTATCTCATCATGGTTTTAATTTGCATTTTTTAATTGAAGTATATTATATTAGTTTCGGGTGTACAGCATAATGATTCAATCTTTTTTGCGGATTATACTCCGTTTAAAGTTATTATAAAATAATGGCTATATTTCCCTGTGCTGTACAATACACCCTTGTTGCTGACTTAGTTTATACATAGTAGTTTGTATCTCTTAATCCCCCACCCCGATCTCGGCTCCCCCCACCGCCCTCTCCCCAGTGGTGACCACTACAGTTAAGACTTTGACTCCTTTCCTGTCCTCTCTTTTTCTCTCCCAGTGCCCTCATTCAAGCAAAAACGCCCTTATATCTTTTCCAACTTGCCCAGTCAAAATCTGTTCATGAAAAATGATTAAACCAGTCAGTGGCTGAAATGCAGTTTCTACTTTTCTTCTCTCGGTGACGGATGGGGTGGAGAGCATTTGGGTATTTAAAATATACCCTTACCCTACATAATAAAAAGCTCTGGATGTTGTTCAAGGTATTTCAGAGATCAGACAATGGATATGAGGAGAATTTTGGAGCACAGGGGCCCTTAAAGATAGCCCCTGGCATCTGTCCCTGGTAAGCAAAAGTCAGTTGTAGGCAATTCCTTATTTACAGAGTTGACATATTAATCACAGTTGAAAGGGGAGTAGCTCTCTCTAGATGGACCTCCCTCTGCCCCCCCATCTCTGTACCTCACCTGGTGCTGCTGAGAGCTCAGGAACAGGTAACTGCAGCTTCAGCTCAGCAACAGAGGTGGCCAGGGGAAGTCTACATGGTGTGGTGGCCGAGGCATCGAGTTCAGCAGAAAACAGCCCTGGTTAAAAATCCTGGCTTTGCACGTGCCCCTGTGTGACCTCAAAAAAGTCACTTAATCTCTCTGTGGCTCCAATTCCCTGGATATAAAATGAAGACAATGATACTACTCTCCAAGAACTGTTATAAAGCATAGAAATGAGATCAAACATGTACCAAAATGGCTAGTACCAAATATACATCTGAAGAATATTAATCCCTCTTCCCCATCACCCCCCATACGGCAGCGTTCAGTAAATGATGCTGTGTTTATCTGAGTCATCATTCTGCTTCCCTGGTTCAGAAACTGACCCCCGGTTAACTCCCAAAATTAACCTTCCAGAACATCAAAATTAGAGGTACCTTTCTATCATCTTGTTCAAACCATCCATTTTACAGATGATGAAATTGAGGCCTAGAGGGTTCAGGGGCCTTGTTCAAAGCCTACTGTTTCTCCTCTATTGCTCTTTGCCCTGTACCTTGTTAATTATCACCTTTTTGAAGTCTGTGTTTACAAGTCCTGGCTAATGTTTAGCTCTTTGCATCTCCAGTATTATTTTGTGAGGTGTTGCCCCACAGGGTTATTTCAGGTCTTCTGCACATGTCTCCCAAAAGGACAATGCTGTGGATTCTTCACAGCTCTCCAGAGGTGCCAAGCTGGTGCATGGTCACTGGCCCTGGGTCCCAGATACTTCCTTCCTGAGAGAGGGCTGTTCTCTGGACATATTTGTCTTCTGGCAGAAAAGCATTTTCCATGCCCACGGTGGTGAAGCTGGAGGAAAGAGTCTCACAGAGGCTGGAACAGTTCTGTTGGCTTCCTGGCCTTTAGTGGGTGACTTGCCAGGCACTCGTGCTCTGGAGAGACAGCTCTCCCTCTGTCTCAGTCCCTGGGTCTGCGGGGGACCCAGTGATCTAGAGGAGAATCTTCAAGGTCAGAGATCTCAAGTAACCTCGAGAGCTCCCTCTTTCCTGCAAAGCAGCTCCACCACTGTCCAGGGCCCACTGGTTCCTCCTTGAGTACTAGAATTATGTAAACAGCCCAATCAGAACACAGTCAGGAGGGTCCAGAAGCATCCAAAAGAGTCGTCCTCACAGTGTGGAATTCAGTGAGTTCCACCAGGGAGAACAGGAGAGACGTGACTGAAACCCCCTTGCAGCCTTGTCAAACCACAGCACCCCACTGCAACGCTGCCCTCACAGCCTCACTGCAGGGATAACCTTGGGAGATTTCAAACTCTGAATGTTGGCGGGTAAGGTTAGGTAGGCACATCAGAATCTGGCTGGGGGTGGGAGCCAGAGGACAAGTTTGAAAAAGCTCCCCACATGGTTCTGATGAGTTGCCCTCACCCGCTAGGGTTGTTAGATTTAGCAAATAAAAAACAGGACACCCAGTTTCATGGGACTTTTGGATAAACAGTGAATACCTTCTACTATAAGTATGTCCTATGTGTTATTAAAGACATACTTACACTAAAAAAATTGTTGTTTATCTGAGATTCAAATCCGACTGGGCATTATGTATTTTATCTGGCAACTCTCCCACCCTCTCCACCCTCAAACAGGAAAGTGACATTTTCAAATACCATTCTAAAAAAAACCCCATACATTCACTGTCAAAAGTGCAGAAAAATATGAAACATTAAATTAAAACAAGTAATAACTTTACCACCCAGAGTTGTTATTATTTTGGTCTATTCCTTGTCTATACACACACACACACACACACACACACACACACACACACACACACACACCTCTGTGTGTGTGATTTATTGTCAGTTATATATTTATAAAATTTGGATTATACCAAACATCCAAATATTCAGTTTTATATTATGTTTTCCCCTATAACATTATATATATGTATAACGTGCTTTATTTCATATATCATTGTATATATTTACTGCTATATGTTTTCCTATGTCTTCAAATATCTTTCATCTCCAGGTCTTTTAATGGCTGACAAATGCTGACTCTAATTCCCAGCTCGGGCATGGAGGGGAATGAGAGGGACGGATCTCAGAGCCCTCCATTTTGGCAGACAGCAGTTAGCCATCAGATGCTTAATGTGGCAAACACCCTGCACCATGCCGGACCCACAGGAGGGATTCCAGAAATGCTTTTGATTAAATGAGTAAGTAAATGAATGAACCCCTGTAGACCCTGGGAGCACACTAGCCCAAACACAATACCCACATTTCCATTGTACAGGTCCT